>NW_027096064.1:0-290000 GCF_040115645.1 Euwallacea fornicatus | reverse complement strand
TTTTGAAAAGTCACAAAAGTTGTGTGTTTGAGCACATATTGTACTATTTTTCTTGAAAATTCAACAAGATGCAATAATGATTTGTTATGACATTTTCAAAATATCGTCGAGCTGATTAATTTGACACTTTGTTTAACAAATTTGGTCCTCATTTGCCGAAGTTATCGAACTTCAAAATTTGAATAGTCACAAAAGTTGTGTGTTTGAGCACATAATGTACTATTTTTCTTGGAAAGTCAACAAGATGCAATAATGATTTGTTGTGACATTTTCAAAATATCGTCGAGCTGATTAATTTGACACTTTGTTTAACAAATTTGGTCCTCATTTGCCGAAGTTATCGAACTTCAAAGTTTGAATAGTCACAAAAGTTGTGTGTTTGAGCACATAATGTACTATTTTTCTTGGAAAGTCAACAAGATGCAATAATGATTTGTTGTGACATTTTCAAAATATCGTCGAGCTGATTAATTTGACACTTTGTTTAACAAATTTGGTCCTCATTTGCCGAAGTTATCGAACTTCAAAATTTGAATAGTCACAAAAGTTGTGTGTTTGAGCACATATTGTACTATTTTTCTTGGAAAGTCAACAAGATGCAATAATGATTTATTGTGACATCCGAATGATCTCGTCGAGCTGATTAATTTGACACTTTGTTTAAGAAATTTGGTCCTCATTTGCCGAAGTTATCGAGCTTCAAATTTTGAAAAGTCACAAAAGTTGTGTGTTTGAGCACATATTGTACTATTTTTCTTGAAAATTCAACAAGATGCAATAATGATTTGTTGTGACATTTTCAAAATATCGTCGAGCTGATTAATTTGACACTTTGTTTAACAAATTTGGTCCTCATTTGCCGAAGTTATCGAACTTCAAAATTTGAATAGTCACAAAAGTTGTGTGTTTGAGCACATAATGTACTATTTTTCTTGGAAAGTCAACAAGATGCAATCATGATTTGATTCGACATCCTGAAGATCTCGTCGAGCTGATTAATTTGACACTTTGTTTAAGAAATTTGGTCCTCATTTGCCGAAGTTATCGAGCTTTAAATTTTGAAAAGTCACAAAAGTTGTGTGTTTGAGCACATATTGTACTATTTTTCTTGGAAATTCAACTAAATGCAATAATGATTTATTGTGACATTTTCAAAATATCGTCGAGCTGATTAATTTGACACTTTGTTTAACAAATTTGGTCCTCATTTGCCGAAGTTATCGAACTTCAAAATTTGAATAGTCACAAAAGTTGTGTGTTTGAGCACATAATGTACTATTTTTCTTGGAAAGTCAACAAGATGCAATCATGATTTGATTCGACATCCTGAAGATCTCGTCGAGCTGATTAATTTGACACTTTGTTTAAGAAATTTGGTCCTCATTTGCCGAAGTTATCGAGCTTCAAAGTTTGAAAAGTCACAAAAGTTGTGTGTTTGAGCACATAATGTACTATTTGTCTTGGAAATTCAACAAAATGCAATACTGATTTATTGTGACATCCTGAAGATCTCGTCGAGCTGATTAATTTGACACTTTGTTTAAGAAATTTGGTCCTCATTTGCCGAAGTTATCGAGCTTCAAATTTTGAAAAGTCACAAAAGTTGTGTGTTTGAGCACATATTGTACTATTTTTCTTGAAAATTCAACAAGATGCAATAATGATTTGTTGTGACATTTTCAAAATATCGTCGAGCTGATTAATTTGACACTTTGTTTAACAAATTTGGTCCTCATTTGCCGAAGTTATCGAACTTCAAAATTTGAATAGTCACAAAAGTTGTGTGTTTGAGCACATAATGTACTATTTTTCTTGGAAAGTCAACAAGATGCAATCATGATTTGATTCGACATCCTGAAGATCTCGTCGAGCTGATTAATTTGACACTTTGTTTAACAAATTTGGTCCTCATTTGCCGAAGTTATCGAACTTCAAAATTTGAATAGTCACAAAAGTTGTGTGTTTGAGCACATAATGTACTATTTTTCTTGGAAAGTCAACAAGATGCAATCATGATTTGATTCGACATCCTGAAGATCTCGTCGAGCTGATTAATTTGACACTTTGTTTAAGAAATTTGGTCCTCATTTGCCTAAGTTATCGAGCTTTAAATTTTGAAAAGTCACAAAAGTTGTGTGTTTGAGCACATATTGTACTATTTTTCTTGAAAATTCAACAAGATGCAATAATGATTTGTTGTGACATTTTCAAAATATCGTCGAGCTGATTAATTTGACACTTTGTTTAACAAATTTGGTCCTCATTTGCCGAAGTTATTGAACTTCAAAATTTGAATAGTCACAAAAGTTGTGTGTTTGAGCACATAATGTACTATTTTTCTTGGAAAGTCAACAAGATGCAATCATGATTTGATTCGACATCCTGAAGATCTCGTCGAGCTGATTAATTTGACACTTTGTTTAAGAAATTTGGTCCTCATTTGCCGAAGTTATCGAGCTTTAAATTTTGAAAAGTCACAAAAGTTGTGTGTTTGAGCACATATTGTACTATTTTTCTTGGAAATTCAACTAAATGCAATAATGATTTATTGTGACATTTTCAAAATATCGTCGAGCTGATTAATTTGACACTTTGTTTAACAAATTTGGTCCTCATTTGCCGAAGTTATCGAACTTCAAAATTTGAATAGTCACAAAAGTTGTGTGTTTGAGCACATAATGTACTATTTTTCTTGGAAAGTCAACAAGATGCAATCATGATTTGATTCGACATCCTGAAGATCTCGTCGAGCTGATTAATTTGACACTTTGTTTAAGAAATTTGGTCCTCATTTGCCGAAGTTATCGAGCTTCAAAGTTTGAAAAGTCACAAAAGTTGTGTGTTTGAGCACATAATGTACTATTTGTCTTGGAAATTCAACAAAATGCAATACTGATTTATTGTGACATCCTGAAGATCTCGTCGAGCTGATTAATTTGACACTTTGTTTAAGAAATTTGGTCCTCATTTGCCGAAGTTATCGAGCTTCAAATTTTGAAAAGTCACAAAAGTTTTGTGTTTGAGCACATATTGTACTATTTTTCTTGAAAATTCAACAAGATGCAATAATGATTTGTTGTGACATTTTCAAAATATCGTCGAGCTGATTAATTTGACACTTTGTTTAACAAATTTGGTCCTCATTTGCCGAAGTTATCGAACTTCAAAATTTGAATAGTCACAAAAGTTGTGTGTTTGAGCACATAATGTACTATTTTTCTTGGAAAGTCAACAAGATGCAATCATGATTTGATTCGACATCCTGAAGATCTCGTCGAGCTGATTAATTTGACACTTTGTTTAAGAAATTTGGTCCTCATTTGCCTAAGTTATCGAGCTTTAAATTTTGAAAAGTCACAAAAGTTGTGTGTTTGAGCACATATTGTACTATTTTTCTTGAAAATTCAACAAGATGCAATAATGATTTGTTGTGACATTTTCAAAATATCGTCGAGCTGATTAATTTGACACTTTGTTTAACAAATTTGGTCCTCATTTGCCGAAGTTATTGAACTTCAAAATTTGAATAGTCACAAAAGTTGTGTGTTTGAGCACATATTGTACTATTTTTCTTGGAAATTCAACTAAATGCAATAATGATTTATTGTGACATCCGAAAGATCTCGTCGAGCTGATTAATTTGACACTTTGTTTAACAAATTTGGTCTTAATTTGCCGAAGTTATTGAGCTTCAAAGTTTGAATAGTCACAAAAGTTGTGTGTTTGAGCACATAATGTACTATTTTTCTTGGAAATTCAACAAGATGCAATAATGATTTGTTGTGTCATCCTGAAGATCTCGTCGAGCTGATTAATTTGACACTTTGTTTAAGAAATTTGGTCCTCATTTGCCGAAGTTATCGAGCTTCAAAGTTTGAAAAGTCACAAAAGTTGTGTGTTTGAGCACATATTGTACTATTTTTCTTGAAAATTCAACAAGATGCAATAATGATTTATTGTGACATTTTCAAAATATCGTCGAGCTGATTAATTTGACACTTTGTTTAACAAATTTGGTCCTCATTTGCCGAAGTTATCGAACTTCAAAATTTGAATAGTCACAAAAGTTGTGTGTTTGAGCACATAATGTACTATTTTTCTTGGAAAGTCAACAAGATGCAATCATGATTTGATTCGACATCCTGAAGATCTCGTCGAGCTGATTAATTTGACACTTTGTTTAAGAAATTTGGTCCTCATTTGCCGAAGTTATCGAGCTTCAAAGTTTGAAAAGTCACAAAAGTTGTGTGTTTGAGCACATAATGTACTATTTGTCTTGGAAATTCAACAAAATGCAATACTGATTTATTGTGGCATCCGAAAGATCTCGTCGAGCTGATTAATTTGACACTTTGTTTAACAAATTTGGTCCTCATTTGCCGAAGTTATCGAACTTCAAAATTTGAATAGTCACAAAAGTTGTGTGTTTGAGCACATAATGTACTATTTTTCTTGGAAATTCAACAAGATGCAATCATGATTTGATTCGACATCCTGAAGATCTCGTCGAGCTGATTAATTTGACACTTTGTTTAAGAAATTTGGTCCTCATTTGCCGAAGTTATCGAGCTTCAAATTTTGAAAAGTCACAAAAGTTGTGTGTTTGAGCAAATATTGTACTATTTTTCTTGAAAATTCAACAAGATGCAATCATGATTTGATGCGACATCCTGAAGATCTCGTCGAGCTGATTAATTTGACACTTTGTTTAACAAATTTGGTCCTCATTTGCCGAAGTTATCTAGCTTCAAATTTTGAATAGTCACAAAAGTTGTGTGTTTGAGCACATAATGTACTATTTTTCTTGGAAATTCAACAAGATGCAATAATGATTTGTTGTGTCATCCTGAAGATCTCGTCGAGCTGATTAATTTGACACTTTGTTTAAGAAATTTGGTCATCATTTGCCGAAGTTATCGAGCTTAAAAGTTTGAAAAGTCACAAGAGTTGTGTGTTTGAGCACATATTGTACTATTTTTCTTGGAAATTCAACAAGATGCAATAATGATTTGTTGTGACATTTTCAAAATATCGTCGAGCTGATTAATTTGACACTTTGTTTAACAAATTTGGTCCTCATTTGCCGAAGTTATCGAACATCAAAATTTGAATAGTCACAAAAGTTGTGTGTTTGAGCACATAATGTACTATTTTTCTTGGAAAGTCAACAAGATGCAATCATGATTTGATTCGACATCCTGAAGATCTCGTCGAGCTGATTAATTTGACACTTTGTTTAAGAAATTTGGTCCTCATTTGCCGAAGTTATCGAGCTTCAAATTTTGAAAAGTCACAAAAGTTGTGTGTTTGAGCACATATTGTACTATTTTTCTTGAAAATTCAACAAGATGCAATCATGATTTGATGCGACATCCTGAAGATCTCGTCGAGCTGATTAATTTGACACTTTGTTTAACAAATTTGGTCCTCATTTGCCGAAGTTATCTAGCTTCAAATTTTGAATAGTCACAAAAGTTGTGTGTTTGAGCACATAATGTACTATTTTTCTTGGAAATTCAACAAGATGCAATAATGATTTGTTGTGTCATCCTGAAGATCTCGTCGAGCTGATTAATTTGACACTTTGTTTAAGAAATTTGGTCATCATTTGCCGAAGTTATCGAGCTTCAAAGTTTGAAAAGTCACAAGAGTTGTGTGTTTGAGCACATATTGTACTATTTTTCTTGGAAATTCAACAAGATGCAATAATGATTTGTTGTGACATTTTCAAAATATCGTCGAGCTGATTAATTTGACACTTTGTTTAACAAATTTGGTCCTCATTTGCCGAAGTTATCGAGCTTCAAATTTCGAATAGTCACAAAAGTTGTGTGTTTGAGCACATAATGTACTATTTTTCTTGGAAAGTCAACAAGATGCAATCATGATTTGATTCGACATCCTGAAGATCTCGTCGAGCTGATTAATTTGACACTTTGTTTAAGAAATTTGGTCCTCATTTGCCGAAGTTATCGAGCTTCAAATTTTGAAAAGTCACAAAAGTTGTGTGTTTGAGCACATATTGTACTATTTTTCTTGAAAATTCAACAAGATGCAATCATGATTTGATTCGACATCCTGAAGATCTCGTCGAGCTGATTAATTTGACACTTTGTTTAAGAAATTTGTTCCTCATTTGCCGAAGTTATCGAGCTTCAAAGTTTGAAAAGTCACAAAAGTTGTGTGTTTGAGCACATATTGTACTATTTTTCTTGAAAATTCAACAAGATGCAATCATGATTTGATGCGACATCCTGAAGATCTCGTCGAGCTGATTAATTTGACACTTTGTTTAAGAAATTTGGTCATCATTTGCCGAAGTTATCGAGCTTCAAAGTTTGAAAAGTCACAAGAGTTGTGTGTTTGAGCACATATTGTACTATTTTTCTTG
The DNA here is from genome assembly GCF_040115645.1 of Euwallacea fornicatus. Lineage (NCBI taxonomy): Eukaryota > Metazoa > Arthropoda > Insecta > Coleoptera > Curculionidae > Euwallacea > Euwallacea fornicatus. The sequence continues at coordinate 283,609 of NW_027096064.1, read as the reverse complement.
GAAATTCAACAAGATGCAATCATGATTTGATGTGACATCCTGAAGATCTCGTCGAGCTGATTAATTTGACACTTTGTTTAACAAATTTGGTCCTCATTTGCCGAAGTTATCTAGCTTCAAATTTTGAATAGTCACAAAAGTTGTGTGTTTGAGCACATAATGTACTATTTTTCTTGGAAATTCAACAAGATGCAATAATGATTTGTTGTGTCATCCTGAAGATCTCGTCGAGCTGATTAATTTGACACTTTGTTTAAGAAATTTGGTCCTCATTTGCCGAAGTTGTCGAGCTTCAAATTTTGAAAAGTCACAAAAGTTGTGTGTTTGAGCACATATTGTACTATTTTTCTTGAAAATTCAACAAGATGCAATCATGATTTGATGCGACATCCTGAAGATCTCGTCGAGCTGATTAATTTGACACTTTTTTTAACAAATTTGGTCCTCATTTGCCGAAGTTATCTAGCTTCAAATTTTGAATAGTCACAAAAGTTGTGTGTTTGAGCACATAATGTACTATTTTTCTTGGAAATTCAACAAGATGCAATAATGATTTGTTGTGTCATCCTGAAGATCTCGTCGAGCTGATTAATTTGACACTTTGTTTAAGAAATTTGGTCATCATTTGCCGAAGTTATCGAGCTTCAAAGTTTGAAAAGTCACAAGAGTTGTGTGTTTGAGCACATATTGTACTATTTTTCTTGGAAATTCAACAAGATGCAATAATGATTTGTTGTGACATTTTCAAAATATCGTCGAGCTGATTAATTTGACACTTTGTTTAACAAATTTGGTCCTCATTTGCCGAAGTTATCGAACTTCAAAATTTGAATAGTCACAAAAGTTGTGTGTTTGAGCACATAATGTACTATTTTTCTTGGAAAGTCAACAAGATGCAATCATGATTTGATTCGACATCCGAAAGATCTCGTCGAGCTGATTAATTTGACACTTTGTTTAAGAAAATTGGTCATCATTTGCCGAGGTTATCGAGCTTCAAAGTTTGAATAGTCACAAAAGTTGTGTGTTTGAGCACATAATGTACTATTTTTCTTGGAAATTCAACAAGATGCAATAATGATTTGTTGTGTCATCCTGAAGATCTCGTCGAGCTGATTAATTTGACACTTTGTTTAAGAAATTTGGTCCTCATTTGCCGAAGTTATCGAGCTTCAAAATTTGAATAGTCACAAAAGTTGTGTGTTTGAGCACATAATGTACTATTTGTCTTGGAAATTCAACAAAATGCAATACTGATTTATTGTGACATCCGAAAGATCTCGTCGAGCTGATTAATTTGACACTTTGTTTTACAAATTTGGTCTTAATTTGCCGAAGTTATCGAGCTTCAAAGTTTGAAAAGTCACAAGAGTTGTGTGTTTGAGCACATATTGTACTATTTTTCTTGGAAATTCAAAAAGATGCAATCATGATTTGATGCGACATCCTGAAGATCTCGTCGAGCTGATTAATTTGACACTTTGTTTAAGAAATTTGGTCCTCATTTGCCGAAGTTATCGAGCTTCAAATTTTGAAAAGTCACAAAAGTTGTGTGTTTGAGCACATATTGTACTATTTTTCTTGAAAATTCAACAAGATGCAATCATTATTTGATTCGACATCCTGAAGATCTCGTCGAGCTGATTAATTTGACACTTTGTTTAAGAAATTTGTTCCTCATTTGCCGAAGTTATCGAGCTTCAAAGTTTGAAAAGTCACAAAAGTTGTGTGTTTGAGCACATATTGTACTATTTTTCTTGAAAATTCAACAAGATGCAATCATGATTTGATGCGACATCCTGAAGATCTCGTCGAGCTGATTAATTTGACACTTTGTTTAAGAAATTTGGTCATCATTTGCCGAAGTTATCGAGCTTCAAAGTTTGAAAAGTCACAAGAGTTGTGTGTTTGAGCACATATTGTACTATTTTTCTTGGAAATTCAACAAGATGCAATAATGATTTGTTGTGACATTTTCAAAATATCGTCGAGCTGATTAATTTGACACTTTGTTTAACAAATTTGGTCCTCATTTGCCGAAGTTATCGAACTTCAAAATTTGAATAGTCACAAAAGTTGTGTGTTTGAGCACATAATGTACTATTTTTCTTGGAAAGTCAACAAGATGCAATCATGATTTGATTCGACATCCTGAAGATCTCGTCGAGCTGACTAATTTGACACTTTGTTTAAGAAATTTGGTCCTCATTTGCCGAAGTTATCGAGCTTCAAATTTTGAAAAGTCACAAAAGTTGTGTGTTTGAGCACATATTGTACTATTTTTCTTGAAAATTCAACAAGATGCAATCATGATTTGATTCGACATCCTGAAGATCTCGTCGAGCTGATTAATTTGACACTTTGTTTAAGAAATTTGTTCCTCATTTGCCGAAGTTATCTAGCTTCAAATTTTGAATAGTCACAAAAGTTGTGTGTTTGAGCACATAATGTACTATTTTTCTTGGAAATTCAACAAGATGCAATAATGATTTGTTGTGTCATCCTGAAGATCTCGTCGAGCTGATTAATTTGACACTTTGTTTAAGAAATTTGGTCCTCATTTGCCGAAGTTATCGAGCTTCAAATTTTGAAAAGTCACAAAAGTTGTGTGTTTGAGCACATATTGTACTATTTTTCTTGAAAATTCAACAAGATGCAATAATGATTTGTTGTGACATTTTCAAAATATCGTCGAGCTGATTAATTTGACATTTTGTTTAACAAATTTGGTCCTCATTTGCCGAAGTTATCGAGCTTCAAAGTTTGAAAAGTCACAAAAGTTGTGTGTTTGAGAACATATTGTACTATTTTTCTTGAAAATTCAACAAGATGCAGTCATGATTTGATGCGACATCCTGAAGATCTCGTCGAGCTGATTAATTTGACACTTTGTTTAAGAAATTTGGTCCTTATTTGCCGAAGTTATCGAGCTTCAAATTTTGAAAAGTCACAAAAGTTGTGTGTTTGAGCACATATTGTACTATTTTTCTTGAAAATTCAACAAGATGCAATCATTATTTGATTCGACATCCTGAAGATCTCGTCGAGCTGATTAATTTGACACTTTGTTTAAGAAATTTGGTCCTCATTTGCCGAAGTTATCGAGCTTTAAATTTTGAAAAGTCACAAAAGTTGTGTGTTTGAGCACATATTGTACTATTTTTCTTGGAAATTCAACTAAATGCAATAATGATTTATTGTGACATCCGAAAGATCTCGTCGAGCTGATTAATTTGACACTTTGTTTAACAAATTTGGTCTTAATTTGCCGAAGTTATTGAGCTTCAAAGTTTGAATAGTCACAAAAGTTGTGTGTTTGAGCACATAATGTACTATTTTTCTTGGAAATTCAACAAGATGCAATAATGATTTGTTGTGTCATCCTGAAGATCTCGTCGAGCTGATTAATTTGACACTTTGTTTAAGAAATTTGGTCCTCATTTGCCGAAGTTATCGAGCTTCAAATTTTGAAAAGTCACAAAAGTTGTGTGTTTGAGCACATATTGTACTATTTTTCTTGAAAATTCAACAAGATGCAATAATGATTTGTTGTGACATTTTCAAAATATCGTCGAGCTGATTAATTTGACACTTTGTTTAACAAATTTGGTCCTCATTTGCCGAAGTTATCGAGCTTCAAAGTTTGAAAAGTCACAAAAGTTGTGTGTTTGAGCACATATTGTACTATTTTTCTTGAAAATTCAACAAGATGCAATCATGATTTGATGCGACATCCTGAAGATCTCGTCGAGCTGATTAATTTGACACTTTGTTTAAGAAATTTGGTCCTCATTTGCCGAAGTTATCGAGCTTCAAATTTTGAAAAGTCACAAAAGTTGTGTGTTTGAGCACATATTGTACTATTTTTCTTGAAAATTCAACAAGATGCAATAATGATTTGTTGTGACATTTTCAAAATATCATCGAGCTGATTAATTTGACACTTTGTTTAACAAATTTGGTCCTCATTTGCCGAAGTTATCGAACTTCAAAGTTTGAATAGTCACAAAAGTTGTGTGTTTGAGCACATAATGTACTATTTTTCTTGGAAATTCAACAAGATGCAATCATGATTTGATTCGACATCCTGAAGATCTCGTCGAGCTGATTAATTTGACACTTTGTTTAAGAAATTTGGTCCTCATTTGCCGAAGTTATCGAACTTCAAAGTTTGAATAGTCACAAAAGTTGTGTGTTTGAGCACATAATGTACTATTTTTCTTGGAAATTCAACAAGATGCAATCATGATTTGATGCGATATCCTGAAGATCTCGTCGAGCTGATTAATTTGACACTTTGTTTAAGAAATTTGGTCCTCATTTGCCGAAGTTATCGAGCTTCAAATTTTGAAAAGTCACAAAAGTTGTGTGTTTGAGCACATATTGTACTATTTTTCTTGAAAATTCAACAAGATGCAATCATTATTTGATGCGACATCCTGAAGATCTCGTCGAGCTGATTAATTTGACACTTTGTTTAAGAAATTTGGTCCTCATTTGCCGAAGTTATCGAGCTTCAAATTTTGAAAAGTCACAAAAGTTGTGTGTTTGAGCACATATTGTACAATTTTTCTTGAAAATTCAACAAGATGCAATAATGATTTGTTGTGACATTTTCAAAATATCATCGAGCTGATTAATTTGACACTTTGTTTAAGAAATTTGGTCCTCATTTGCCGAAGTTATCGAACTTCAAAGTTTGAATAGTCACAAAAGTTGTGTGTTTGAGCACATAATGTACTATTTTTCTTGGAAATTCAACAAGATGCAATCATGATTTGATGCGATATCCTGAAGATCTCGTCGAGCTGATTAATTTGACACTTTGTTTAAGAAATTTGGTCCTCATTTGCCGAAGTTATCGAGCTTCAAATTTTGAAAAGTCACAAAAGTTGTGTGTTTGAGCACATATTGTACTATTTTTCTTGAAAATTCAACAAGATGCAATCATTATTTGATGCGACATCCTGAAGATCTCGTCGAGCTGATTAATTTGACACTTTGTTTAAGAAATTTGGTCCTCATTTGCCGAAGTTATCGAGCTTCAAATTTTGAAAAGTCACAAAAGTTGTGTGTTTGAGCACATATTGTACAATTTTTCTTGAAAATTCAACAAGATGCAATAATGATTTGTTGTGACATTTTCAAAATATCGTCGAGCTGATTAATTTGACACTTTGTTTAACAAATTTGGTCCTCATTTGCCGAAGTTATCGAACTTCAAAATTTGAATAGTCACAAAAGTTGTGTGTTTGAGCACATAATGTACTATTTTTCTTGGAAAGTCAACAAGATGCAATCATGATTTGATTCGACATCCTGAAGATCTCGTCGAGCTGATTAATTTGACACTTTGTTTAAGAAATTTGGTCCTCATTTGCCGAAGTTATCGAGCTTTAAATTTTGAAAAGTCACAAAAGTTGTGTGTTTGAGCACATATTGTACTATTTTTCTTGGAAATTCAACTAAATGCAATAATGATTTATTGTGACATCCGAAAGATCTCATCGAGCTGATTAATTTGACACTTTGTTTAACAAATTTGGTCTTAATTTGCCGAAGTTATCGAACTTCAAAGTTTGAATAGTCACAAAAGTTGTGTGTTTGAGCACATAATGTACTATTTTTCTTGGAAATTCAACAAGATGCAATCATGATTTGATTCGACATCCTGAAGATCTCGTCGAGCTGATTAATTTGACACTTTGTTTAAGAAATTTGGTCCTCATTTGCCGAAGTTATCGAGCTTCAAAATTTGAATAGTCACAAAAGTTGTGTGTTTGAGCACATAATGTACTATTTTTCTTGGAAAGTCAACAAGATGCAATCATGATTTGATTCGACATCCTGAAGATCTCGTCGAGCTGATTAATTTGACACTTTGTTTAAGAAATTTGTTCCTCATTTGCCGAAGTTATCGAGCTTCAAAGTTTGAAAAGTCACAAAAGTTGTGTGTTTGAGCACATATTGTACTATTTTTCTTGAAAATTCAACAAGATGCAATCATGATTTGATGCGACATCCTGAAGATCTCGTCGAGCTGATTAATTTGACACTTTGTTTAAGAAATTTGGTCCTCATTTGCCGAAGTTATCGAGCTTCAAATTTTGAAAAGTCACAAAAGTTGTGTGTTTGAGCACATATTGTACTATTTTTCTTGAAAATTCAACAAGATGCAATCATTATTTGATGCGACATCCTGAAGATCTCGTCGAGCTGATTAATTTGACACTTTGTTTAACAAATTTGGTCCTCATTTGCCGAAGTTATCGAGCTTCAAAGTTTGAAAAGTCACAAAAGTTGTGTGTTTGAGCACATAATGTACTATTTGTCTTGGAAAGTCAACAAGATGCAATCATGATTTGATTCGACATCCTGAAGATCTCGTCGAGCTGATTAATTTGACACTTTGTTTAAGAAATTTGGTCCTCATTTGCCGAAGTTATCGAGCTTCAAATTTTGAAAAGTCACAAAAGTTGTGTGTTTGAGCACATATTGTACTATTTTTCTTGGAAATTCAACTAAATGCAATAATGATTTATTGTGACATCCGAAAGATCTCGTCGAGCTGATTAATTTGACACTTTGTTTAACAAATTTGGTCTTAATTTGCCGAAGTTATTGAGCTTCAAAGTTTGAATAGTCACAAAAGTTGTGTGTTTGAGCACATAATGTACTATTTTTCTTGGAAAGTCAACAAGATGCAATCATGATTTGATTCGACATCCTGAAGATCTCGTCGAGCTGATTAATTTGACACTTTGTTTAAGAAATTTGGTCCTCATTTGCCGAAGTTATCGAGCTTCAAATTTTGAAAAGTCACAAAAGTTGTGTGTTTGAGCACATATTGTACTATTTTTCTTGGAAATTCAACTAAATGCAATAATGATTTATTGTGACATCCGAAAGATCTCGTCGAGCTGATTAATTTGACACTTTGTTTAACAAATTTGGTCTTAATTTGCCGAAGTTATTGAGCTTCAAAGTTTGAATAGTCACAAAAGTTGTGTGTTTGAGCACATAATGTACTATTTTTCTTGGAAATTCAACAAGATGCAATAATGATTTGTTGTGTCATCCTGAAGATCTCGTCGAGCTGATTAATTTGACACTTTGTTTAAGAAATTTGGTCCTCATTTGCCGAAGTTATCGAGCTTCAAATTTTGAAAAGTCACAAAAGTTGTGTGTTTGAGCACATATTGTACTATTTTTCTTGAAAATTCAACAAGATGCAATAATGATTTGTTGTGACATTTTCAAAATATCGTCGAGCTGATTAATTTGACACTTTGTTTAACAAATTTGGTCCTCATTTGCCGAAGTTATCGAGCTTCAAAGTTTGAAAAGTCACAAAAGTTGTGTGTTTGAGCACATATTGTACTATTTTTCTTGAAAATTCAACAAGATGCAATCATGATTTGATGCGACATCCTGAAGATCTCGTCGAGCTGATTAATTTGACACTTTGTTTAAGAAATTTGGTCCTCATTTGCCGAAGTTATCGAGCTTCAAATTTTGAAAAGTCACAAAAGTTGTGTGTTTGAGCACATATTGTACTATTTTTCTTGAAAATTCAACAAGATGCAATAATGATTTGTTGTGACATTTTCAAAATATCATCGAGCTGATTAATTTGACACTTTGTTTAACAAATTTGGTCCTCATTTGCCGAAGTTATCGAACTTCAAAGTTTGAATAGTCACAAAAGTTGTGTGTTTGAGCACATAATGTACTATTTTTCTTGGAAATTCAACAAGATGCAATAATGATTTGTTGTGTCGTCCTGAAGATCTCGTCGAGCTGATTAATTTGACACTTTGTTTAAGAAATTTGGTCCTCATTTGCCGAAGTTATCGAGCTTCAAATTTTGAAAAGTCACAAAAGTTGTGTGTTTGAGCACATATTGTACTATTTTTCTTGAAAATTCAACAAGATGCAATAATGATTTGTTGTGACATTTTCAAAATATCGTCGAGCTGATTAATTTGACACTTTGTTTAACAAATTTGGTCCTCATTTGCCGAAGTTATCGAGCTTCAAAGTTTGAAAAGTCACAAAAGTTGTGTGTTTGAGCACATATTGTACTATTTTTCTTGAAAATTCAACAAGATGCAATCATGATTTGATGCGACATCCTGAAGATCTCGTCGAGCTGATTAATTTGACACTTTGTTTAAGAAATTTGGTCCTCATTTGCCGAAGTTATCGAACTTCAAATTTTGAAAAGTCACAAAAGTTGTGTGTTTGAGCACATATTGTACTATTTTTCTTGAAAATTCAACAAGATGCAATAATGATTTGTTGTGACATTTTCAAAATATCGTCGAGCTGATTAATTTGACACTTTGTTTAACAAATTTGGTCCTCATTTGCCGAAGTTATCGAACTTCAAAATTTGAATAGTCACAAAAGTTGTGTGTTTGAGCACATAATGTACTATTTTTCTTGGAAATTCAACAAGATGCAATCATGATTTGATTCGACATCCTGAAGATCTCGTCGAGCTGATTAATTTGACACTTTGTTTAAGAAATTTGTTCCTCATTTGCCGAAGTTATCGAGCTTCAAAGTTTGAAAAGTCACAAAAGTTGTGTGTTTGAGCACATATTGTACTATTTTTCTTGAAAATTCAACAAGATGCAATCATGATTTGATGCGACATCCTGAAGATCTCGTCGAGCTGATTAATTTGACACTTTGTTTAAGAAATTTGGTCCTCATTTGCCGAAGTTATCGAGCTTCAAATTTTGAAAAGTCACAAAAGTTGTGTGTTTGAGCACATATTGTACTATTTTTCTTGAAAATTCAACAAGATGCAATAATGATTTGTTGTGACATTTTCAAAATATCGTCGAGCTGATTAATTTGACACTTTGTTTAACAAATTTGGTCCTCATTTGCCGAAGTTATCGAACTTCAAAATTTGAATAGTCACAAAAGTTGTGTGTTTGAGCACATAATGTACTATTTTTCTTGGAAAGTCAACAAGATGCAATCATGATTTGATTCGACATCCTGAAGATCTCGTCGAGCTGATTAATTTGACACTTTGTTTAAGAAATTTGGTCCTTATTTGCCGAAGTTATCGAGCTTCAAATTTTGAAAAGTCACAAAAGTTGTGTGTTTGAGCACATATTGTACTATTTTTCTTGAAAATTCAACAAGATGCAATCATGATTTGATGCGACATCCTGAAGATCTCGTCGAGCTGATTAATTTGACACTTTGTTTAAGAAATTTGGTCCTCATTTGCCGAAGTTATCGAGCTTCAAAGTTTGAAAAGTCACAAAAGTTGTGTGTTTGAGCACATAATGTACTATTTGTCTTGGAAATTCAACAAAATGCAATACTGATTTATTGTGTCATCCTGAAGATCTCGTCGAGCTGATCAATTTGACACTTTGTTTAAGAAATTTGGTCATCATTTGCCGAAGTTATCGAGCTTCAAAGTTTGAAAAGTCACAAGAGTTGTGTGTTTGAGCACATAACGTACTATTTTTCTTGGAAATTCAACAAGATGCAATCATGATTTATTTTGCCATCCGAAAGATCTCGTCGAGCTGATTAATTTGACACTTTGTTTAAGAAAATTGGTCATCATTTGCCGAAGTTATCGAACTTCAAAATTTGAATAGTCACAAAAGTTGTGTGTTTGAGCACATAATGTACTATTTTTCTTGGAAATTCAACAAGATGCAATCATGATTTGATGCGATATCCTGAAGATCTCGTCGAGCTGATTAATTTGACACTTTGTTTAACAAATTTGGTCCTCATTTGCCGAAGTTATCGAGCTTCAAATTTTGAAAAGTCACAAAAGTTGTGTGTTTGAGCACATAATGTACTATTTTTCTTGGAAATTCAACAAGATGCAATAATGATTTGTTGTGTCATCCTGAAGATCTCGTCGAGCTGATTAATTTGACACTTTGTTTAAGAAATTTGTTCCTCATTTGCCGAAGTTATCGAGCTTCAAAGTTTGAAAAGTCACAAAAGTTGTGTGTTTGAGCACATAATGTACTAATTTTCTTGGAAATTCAACAAGATGCAATCATGATTTGATGCGACATCCTGAAGATCTCGTCGAGCTGATTAATTTGACACTTTGTTTAAGAAATTTGGTCCTCATTTGCCGAAGTTATCGAGCTTCAAATTTTGAAAAGTCACAAAAGTTGTGTGTTTGAGCACATATTGTACTATTTTTCTTGAAAATTCAACAAGATGCAATCATGATTTGATGCGACATCCTGAAGATCTCGTCGAGCTGATTAATTTGACACTTTGTTTAGGAAATTTGGTCCTCATTTGCCGAAGTTATCGAGCTTCAAAGTTTGAAAAGTCACAAAAGTTGTGTGTTTGAGCACATATTGTACTATTTTTCTTGGAAATTCAACTAAATGCAATAATGATTTATTGTGACATCCGAAAGATCTCGTCGAGCTGATTAATTTGACACTTTGTTTAACAAATTTGGTCTTAATTTGCCGAAGTTATTGAGCTTCAAAGTTTGAATAGTCACAAAAGTTGTGTGTTTGAGCACATAATGTACTATTTTTCTTGGAAATTCAACAAGATGCAATAATTATTTGTTGTGTCATCCTGAAGATCTCGTCGAGCTGATTAATTTGACACTTTGTTTAAGAAATTTGGTCCTCATTTGCCGAAGTTATCGAGCTTCAAATTTTGAAAAGTCACAAAAGTTGTGTGTTTGAGCACATATTGTACTATTTTTCTTGAAAATTCAACAAGATGCAATAATGATTTGTTGTGACATTTTCAAAATATCGTCGAGCTGATTAATTTGACACTTTGTTTAACAAATTTGGTCCTCATTTGCCGAAGTTATCGAACTTCAAAATTTGAATAGTCACAAAAGTTGTGTGTTTGAGCACATAATGTACTATTTTTCTTGGAAAGTCAACAAGATGCAATCATGATTTGATTCGACATCCTGAAGATCTCGTCGAGCTGATTAATTTGACACTTTGTTTAAGAAATTTGGTCCTCATTTGCCGAAGTTATCGAGCTTCAAATTTTGAAAAGTCACAAAAGTTGTGTGTTTGAGCACATATTGTACTATTTTTCTTGAAAATTCAACAAGATGCAATCATGATTTGATGCGACATCCTGAAGATCTCGTCGAGCTGATTAATTTGACACTTTGTTTAAGAAATTTGGTCCTCATTTGCCGAAGTTATCGAACTTCAAATTTTGAAAAGTCACAAAAGTTGTGTGTTTGAGCACATATTGTACTATTTTTCTTGAAAATTCAACAAGATGCAATAATGATTTGTTGTGACATTTTCAAAATATCGTCGAGCTGATTAATTTGACACTTTGTTTAACAAATTTGGTCCTCATTTGCCGAAGTTATCGAACTTCAAAATTTGAATAGTCACAAAAGTTGTGTGTTTGAGCACATAATGTACTATTTTTCTTGGAAATTCAACAAGATGCAAACATGATTTGATTCGACATCCTGAAGATCTCGTCGAGCTGATTAATTTGACACTTTGTTTAAGAAATTTGGTCCTCATTTGCCGAAGTTATCGAGCTTTAAATTTTGAAAAGTCACAAAAGTTGTGTGTTTGAGCACATAACGTACTATTTTTCTTGGAAATTCAACAAGATGCAATCATGATTTATTTTGCCATCCGAAAGATCTCGTCGAGCTGATTAATTTGACACTTTGTTTAACAAATTTGGTCCTCATTTGCCGAAGTTATCGAACTTCAAAATTTGAATAGTCACAAAAGTTGTGTGTTTGAGCACATAATGTACTATTTTTCTTGGAAATTCAACAAGATGCAATCATGATTTGATTCGACATCCTGAAGATCTCGTCGAGCTGATTAATTTGACACTTTGTTTAAGAAATTTGTTCCTCATTTGCCGAAGTTATCGAGCTTCAAATTTTGAAAAGTCACAAAAGTTGTGTGTTTGAGCACATATTGTACTATTTTTCTTGAAAATTCAACAAGATGCAATCATGATTTGATGCGACATCCTTAAGATCTCGTCGAGCTGATTAATTTGACACTTTGTTTAACAAATTTGGTCCTCATTTGCCGAAGTTATCTAGCTTCAAAATTTGAAAAGTCACAAAAGTTGTGTGTTTGAGCACGTAAAGTACTTTTTTGCTTGGAAATGCAACAAGATGCAATAATGATGTGTTGTGGCATTTTCAAAATCTCGTCGAGCTGATTAATTTGGTACTTTGCTTAACAAATTTGGTCCTCATTTGCCGAAGTTATCGAACTTCAAAATTTGAATAGTCACAAAAGTTGTGTGTTTGAGCACATAATGTACTATTTTTCTTGGAAAGTCAACAAGATGCAATCATGATTTGATTCGACATCCTGAAGATCTCGTCGAGCTGATTAATTTGACACTTTGTTTAAGAAATTTGGTCATCATTTGCCGAAGTTATCGAGCTTCAAAGTTTGAAAAGTCACAAGAGTTGTGTGTTTGAGCACATATTGTACTATTTTTCTTGGAAATTCAACAAGATGCAATCATGATTTATTTTGCCATCCGAAAGATCTCGTCGAGCTGATTAATTTGACACTTTGTTTAAGAAAATTGGTCATCATTTGCCGAGGTTATCGAGCTTCAAAGTTTGAATAGTCACAAAAGTTGTGTGTTTGAGCACATAATGTACTATTTTTCTTGGAAATTCAACAAGATGCAATCATGATTTGATGCGATATCCTGAAGATCTCGTCGAGCTGATTAATTTGACACTTTGTTTAAGAAATTTGGTCCTCATTTGCCGAAGTTATCGAGCTTCAAATTTTGAAAAGTCACAAAAGTTGTGTGTTTGAGCACATATTGTACTATTTTTCTTGAAAATTCAACAAGATGCAATAATGATTTGTTGTGACATTTTCAAAATATCGTCGAGCTGATTAATTTGACACTTTGTTTAACAAATTTGGTCCTCATTTGCCGAAGTTATCGAACTTCAAAATTTGAATAGTCACAAAAGTTGTGTGTTTGAGCACATAATGTACTATTTTTCTTGGAAATTCAACAAGATGCAATCATGATTTGATTCGACATCCTGAAGATCTCGTCGAGCTGATTAATTTGACACTTTGTTTAAGAAAATTGGTCATCATTTGCCGAGGTTATCGAGCTTCAAAGTTTGAATAGTCACAAAAGTTGTGTGTTTGAGCACATAAAGTACTATTTTCCTTGGAAATGCTACAAGATGCAATCATGATTTGTTGTGACATCTTAAAGATCTCGTCGAGCTGATGAATCTGCCACTTTGTTTAACAAATTTGGTCCTCATTTGCCGAAGTTATCTATCTTCAAAATTTGAAAAGTCACAAAAGTTGTGTGTTTGAGCACGTAAAGTACTATTTTTCTTGGAAATTCAACAAGATGCAATCATGATTTGTTGTGACATCTTAAAGATCTCGTCGAGCTGATGAATTTGCCACTTTGTTTAACAAATTTGGTTCTCATTTGCCGAAGTTATCGAGCTTCAAAGTTTGAAAAGTCACAAGAGTTGTGTGTTTGAGCACATATTGTACTATTTTTCTTGGAAATTCAACAAGATGCAATCATGATTTGATGCGACATCCGAAAGATCTCGTCGAGCTGATTAATTTGACACTTTGTTTAACAAATTTGGTCTTCATTTGCCGAAGTTATCGAGCTTCAAAATTTGAATAATCACAAAAGTTGTGTGTTTGAGCACATAATGTACTATTTTTCTTGGAAATTCAACAACATGCAATGATGATTTGATTCGACATCCTGAAGATCTCGTCGATCTGATTAATTTGACACTTTGTTTAAGAAATTTGGTCCTCATTTGCCGAAGTTATCGAGCTTCAAAGTTTGAAAAGTCACAAGAGTTGTGTGTTTGAGCACATATTGTACTATTTTTCTTGGAAATTCAACAAAATGCAATAATGATTTGTTGTGTCATCCTGAAGATCTCGTCGAGCTGATTAATTTGACACTTTGTTTAAGAAATTTGTTCCTCATTTGCCGAAGTTATCGAGCTTCAAAGTTTGAAAAGTCACAAAAGTTGTGTGTTTGAGCACATAATGTACTAATTTTCTTGGAAATTCAACAAGATGCAATCATGATTTGATGCGACATCCTGAAGATCTCGTCGAGCTGATTAATTTGACACTTTGTTTAAGAAATTTGGTCCTCATTTGCCGAAGTTATCGAGCTTCAAATTTTGAAAAGTCACAAAAGTTGTGTGTTTGAGCACATATTGTACTATTTTTCTTGAAAATTCAACAAGATGCAATCATGATTTGATGCGACATCCTGAAGATCTCGTCGAGCTGATTAATTTGACACTTTGTTTAGGAAATTTGGTCCTCATTTGCCGAAGTTATCGAGCTTCAAAGTTTGAAAAGTCACAAAAGTTGTGTGTTTGAGCACATAATGTACTATTTGTCTTGGAAATTCAACAAAATGCAATACTGATTGATTGTGACATCCGAAAGATCTCGTCGAGCTCATTAATTTGACACTTTGTTTAACAAATTTGGTCTTAATTTGCCGAAGTTATCGAGCTTCAAAGTTTGAAAAGTCACAAGAGTTGTGTGTTTGAGCACATATTGTACTATTTTTCTTGGAAATTCAACAAAATGCAATAATGATTTATTGTGACATCCGAAAGATCTCGTCGAGCTGATTAATTTGACACTTTGTTTAAGAAATTTGGTCCTCATTTGCCGAAGTTATCGAGCTTCAAATTTTGAAAAGTCACAAAAGTTATGTGTTTGAGCACATATTGTACTATTTTTCTTGAAAATTCAACAAGATGCAATCATGATTTGTTGTGACATTTTCAAAATATCGTCGAGCTGATTAATTTAACACTTTGTTTAACAAATTTGGTCCTCATTTGCCGAAGTTATCGAACTTCAAATTTTGAAAAGTCACAAAAGTTGTGTGTTTGAGCACATATTGTACTATTTTTCTTGAAAATTCAACAAGATGCAATAATGATTTGTTGTGACATTTTCAAAATATCGTCGAGCTGATTAATTTGACACTTTGTTTAACAAATTTGGTCCTCATTTGCCGAAGTTATCGAACTTCAAAATTTGAATAGTCACAAAAGTTGTGTGTTTGAGCACATAATGTACTATTTTTCTTGGAAATTCAACAAGATGCAATCATGATTTGATTCGACATCCTGAAGATCTCGTCGAGCTGATTAATTTGACACTTTGTTTAAGAAATTTGGTCCTCATTTGCCGAAGTTATCGAGCTTTAAATTTTGAAAAGTCACAAAAGTTGTGTGTTTGAGCACATAACGTACTATTTTTCTTGGAAATTCAACAAGATGCAATCATGATTTATTTTGCCATCCGAAAGATCTCGTCGAGCTGATTAATTTGACACTTTGTTTAACAAATTTGGTCCTCATTTGCCGAAGTTATCGAACTTCAAAATTTGAATAGTCACAAAAGTTGTGTGTTTGAGCACATAATGTACTATTTTTCTTGGAAATTCAACAAGATGCAATCATGATTTGATTCGACATCCTGAAGATCTCGTCGAGCTGATTAATTTGACACTTTGTTTAAGAAATTTGTTCCTCATTTGCCGAAGTTATCGAGCTTCAAAGTTTGAAAAGTCACAAAAGTTGTGTGTTTGAGCACATAATGTACTAATTTTCTTGGAAATTCAACAAGATGCAATCATGATTTGATGCGACATCCTGAAGATCTCGTCGAGCTGATTAATTTGACACTTTGTTTAAGAAATTTGGTCCTCATTTGCCGAAGTTATCGAGCTTCAAATTTTGAAAAGTCACAAAAGTTGTGTGTTTGAGCACATATTGTACTATTTTTCTTGAAAATTCAACAAGATGCAATCATGATTTGATGCGACATCCTTAAGATCTCGTCGAGCTGATTAATTTGACACTTTGTTTAACAAATTTGGTCCTCATTTGCCGAAGTTATCTAGCTTCAAAATTTGAAAAGTCACAAAAGTTGTGTGTTTGAGCACGTAAAGTACTTTTTTGCTTGGAAATGCAACAAGATGCAATAATGATGTGTTGTGGCATTTTCAAAATCTCGTCGAGCTGATTAATTTGGTACTTTGCTTAACAAATTTGGTCCTCATTTGCCGAAGTTATCGAACTTCAAAATTTGAATAGTCACAAAAGTTGTGTGTTTGAGCACATAATGTACTATTTTTCTTGGAAAGTCAACAAGATGCAATCATGATTTGATTCGACATCCTGAAGATCTCGTCGAGCTGATTAATTTGACACTTTGTTTAAGAAATTTGGTCATCATTTGCCGAAGTTATCGAGCTTCAAAGTTTGAAAAGTCACAAGAGTTGTGTGTTTGAGCACATATTGTACTATTTTTCTTGGAAATTCAACAAGATGCAATCATGATTTATTTTGCCATCCGAAAGATCTCGTCGAGCTGATTAATTTGACACTTTGTTTAAGAAAATTGGTCATCATTTGCCGAGGTTATCGAGCTTCAAAGTTTGAATAGTCACAAAAGTTGTGTGTTTGAGCACATAATGTACTATTTTTCTTGGAAATTCAACAAGATGCAATCATGATTTGATGCGATATCCTGAAGATCTCGTCGAGCTGATTAATTTGACACTTTGTTTAAGAAATTTGGTCCTCATTTGCCGAAGTTATCGAGCTTCAAATTTTGAAAAGTCACAAAAGTTGTGTGTTTGAGCACATATTGTACTATTTTTCTTGAAAATTCAACAAGATGCAATAATGATTTGTTGTGACATTTTCAAAATATCGTCGAGCTGATTAATTTGACACTTTGTTTAACAAATTTGGTCCTCATTTGCCGAAGTTATCGAACTTCAAAATTTGAATAGTCACAAAAGTTGTGTGTTTGAGCACATAATGTACTATTTTTCTTGGAAATTCAACAAGATGCAATCATGATTTGATTCGACATCCTGAAGATCTCGTCGAGCTGATTAATTTGACACTTTGTTTAAGAAAATTGGTCATCATTTGCCGAGGTTATCGAGCTTCAAAGTTTGAATAGTCACAAAAGTTGTGTGTTTGAGCACATAAAGTACTATTTTCCTTGGAAATGCTACAAGATGCAATCATGATTTGTTGTGACATCTTAAAGATCTCGTCGAGCTGATGAATCTGCCACTTTGTTTAACAAATTTGGTCCTCATTTGCCGAAGTTATCTATCTTCAAAATTTGAAAAGTCACAAAAGTTGTGTGTTTGAGCACGTAAAGTACTATTTTTCTTGGAAATTCAACAAGATGCAATCATGATTTGTTGTGACATCTTAAAGATCTCGTCGAGCTGATGAATTTGCCACTTTGTTTAACAAATTTGGTTCTCATTTGCCGAAGTTATCGAGCTTCAAAGTTTGAAAAGTCACAAGAGTTGTGTGTTTGAGCACATATTGTACTATTTTTCTTGGAAATTCAACAAGATGCAATCATGATTTGATGCGACATCCGAAAGATCTCGTCGAGCTGATTAATTTGACACTTTGTTTAACAAATTTGGTCTTCATTTGCCGAAGTTATCGAGCTTCAAAATTTGAATAATCACAAAAGTTGTGTGTTTGAGCACATAATGTACTATTTTTCTTGGAAATTCAACAACATGCAATGATGATTTGATTCGACATCCTGAAGATCTCGTCGATCTGATTAATTTGACACTTTGTTTAAGAAATTTGGTCCTCATTTGCCGAAGTTATCGAGCTTCAAAGTTTGAAAAGTCACAAGAGTTGTGTGTTTGAGCACATATTGTACTATTTTTCTTGGAAATTCAACAAAATGCAATAATGATTTGTTGTGTCATCCTGAAGATCTCGTCGAGCTGATTAATTTGACACTTTGTTTAAGAAATTTGTTCCTCATTTGCCGAAGTTATCGAGCTTCAAAGTTTGAAAAGTCACAAAAGTTGTGTGTTTGAGCACATAATGTACTAATTTTCTTGGAAATTCAACAAGATGCAATCATGATTTGATGCGACATCCTGAAGATCTCGTCGAGCTGATTAATTTGACACTTTGTTTAAGAAATTTGGTCCTCATTTGCCGAAGTTATCGAGCTTCAAATTTTGAAAAGTCACAAAAGTTGTGTGTTTGAGCACATATTGTACTATTTTTCTTGAAAATTCAACAAGATGCAATCATGATTTGATGCGACATCCTGAAGATCTCGTCGAGCTGATTAATTTGACACTTTGTTTAGGAAATTTGGTCCTCATTTGCCGAAGTTATCGAGCTTCAAAGTTTGAAAAGTCACAAAAGTTGTGTGTTTGAGCACATAATGTACTATTTGTCTTGGAAATTCAACAAAATGCAATACTGATTTATTGTGACATCCGAAAGATCTCGTCGAGCTCATTAATTTGACACTTTGTTTAACAAATTTGGTCCTCATTTGCCGAAGTTATCGAGCTTCAAATTTTGAAAAGTCACAAAAGTTATGTGTTTGAGCACATATTGTACTATTTTTCTTGAAAATTCAACAAGATGCAATCATGATTTGTTGTGACATTTTCAAAATATCGTCGAGCTGATTAATTTAACACTTTGTTTAACAAATTTGGTCCTCATTTGCCGAAGTTATCGAACTTCAAATTTTGAAAAGTCACAAAAGTTGTGTGTTTGAGCACATATTGTACTATTTTTCTTGAAAATTCAACAAGATGCAATAATGATTTGTTGTGACATTTTCAAAATATCGTCGAGCTGATTAATTTGACACTTTGTTTAACAAATTTGGTCCTCATTTGCCGAAGTTATCGAACTTCAAAATTTGAATAGTCACAAAAGTTGTGTGTTTGAGCACATAATGTACTATTTTTCTTGGAAATTCAACAAGATGCAATCATGATTTGATTCGACATCCTGAAGATCTCGTCGAGCTGATTAATTTGACACTTTGTTTAAGAAATTTGGTCCTCATTTGCCGAAGTTATCGAGCTTTAAATTTTGAAAAGTCACAAAAGTTGTGTGTTTGAGCACATAACGTACTATTTTTCTTGGAAATTCAACAAGATGCAATCATGATTTATTTTGCCATCCGAAAGATCTCGTCGAGCTGATTAATTTGACACTTTGTTTAACAAATTTGGTCCTCATTTGCCGAAGTTATCGAACTTCAAAATTTGAATAGTCACAAAAGTTGTGTGTTTGAGCACATAATGTACTATTTTTCTTGGAAATTCAACAAGATGCAATCATGATTTGATTCGACATCCTGAAGATCTCGTCGAGCTGATTAATTTGACACTTTGTTTAAGAAATTTGTTCCTCATTTGCCGAAGTTATCGAGCTTCAAAGTTTGAAAAGTCACAAAAGTTGTGTGTTTGAGCACATAATGTACTAATTTTCTTGGAAATTCAACAAGATGCAATCATGATTTGATGCGACATCCTGAAGATCTCGTCGAGCTGATTAATTTGACACTTTGTTTAAGAAATTTGGTCCTCATTTGCCGAAGTTATCGAGCTTCAAATTTTGAAAAGTCACAAAAGTTGTGTGTTTGAGCACATATTGTACTATTTTTCTTGAAAATTCAACAAGATGCAATCATGATTTGATGCGACATCCTTAAGATCTCGTCGAGCTGATTAATT
Organism: Euwallacea fornicatus; assembly: GCF_040115645.1. NCBI lineage: Eukaryota > Metazoa > Arthropoda > Insecta > Coleoptera > Curculionidae > Euwallacea > Euwallacea fornicatus. The sequence continues at coordinate 264,007 of NW_027096064.1, read as the reverse complement.
TGACACTTTGTTTAACAAATTTGGTCCTCATTTGCCGAAGTTATCTAGCTTCAAAATTTGAAAAGTCACAAAAGTTGTGTGTTTGAGCACGTAAAGTACTTTTTTGCTTGGAAATGCAACAAGATGCAATAATGATGTGTTGTGGCATTTTCAAAATCTCGTCGAGCTGATTAATTTGGTACTTTGCTTAACAAATTTGGTCCTCATTTGCCGAAGTTATCGAACTTCAAAATTTGAATAGTCACAAAAGTTGTGTGTTTGAGCACATAATGTACTATTTTTCTTGGAAAGTCAACAAGATGCAATCATGATTTGATTCGACATCCTGAAGATCTCGTCGAGCTGATTAATTTGACACTTTGTTTAAGAAATTTGGTCATCATTTGCCGAAGTTATCGAGCTTCAAAGTTTGAAAAGTCACAAGAGTTGTGTGTTTGAGCACATATTGTACTATTTTTCTTGGAAATTCAACAAGATGCAATCATGATTTATTTTGCCATCCGAAAGATCTCGTCGAGCTGATTAATTTGACACTTTGTTTAAGAAAATTGGTCATCATTTGCCGAGGTTATCGAGCTTCAAAGTTTGAATAGTCACAAAAGTTGTGTGTTTGAGCACATAATGTACTATTTTTCTTGGAAATTCAACAAGATGCAATCATGATTTGATGCGATATCCTGAAGATCTCGTCGAGCTGATTAATTTGACACTTTGTTTAAGAAATTTGGTCCTCATTTGCCGAAGTTATCGAGCTTCAAATTTTGAAAAGTCACAAAAGTTGTGTGTTTGAGCACATATTGTACTATTTTTCTTGAAAATTCAACAAGATGCAATAATGATTTGTTGTGACATTTTCAAAATATCGTCGAGCTGATTAATTTGACACTTTGTTTAACAAATTTGGTCCTCATTTGCCGAAGTTATCGAACTTCAAAATTTGAATAGTCACAAAAGTTGTGTGTTTGAGCACATAATGTACTATTTTTCTTGGAAATTCAACAAGATGCAATCATGATTTGATTCGACATCCTGAAGATCTCGTCGAGCTGATTAATTTGACACTTTGTTTAAGAAAATTGGTCATCATTTGCCGAGGTTATCGAGCTTCAAAGTTTGAATAGTCACAAAAGTTGTGTGTTTGAGCACATAAAGTACTATTTTCCTTGGAAATGCTACAAGATGCAATCATGATTTGTTGTGACATCTTAAAGATCTCGTCGAGCTGATGAATCTGCCACTTTGTTTAACAAATTTGGTCCTCATTTGCCGAAGTTATCTATCTTCAAAATTTGAAAAGTCACAAAAGTTGTGTGTTTGAGCACGTAAAGTACTATTTTTCTTGGAAATTCAACAAGATGCAATCATGATTTGTTGTGACATCTTAAAGATCTCGTCGAGCTGATGAATTTGCCACTTTGTTTAACAAATTTGGTTCTCATTTGCCGAAGTTATCGAGCTTCAAAGTTTGAAAAGTCACAAGAGTTGTGTGTTTGAGCACATATTGTACTATTTTTCTTGGAAATTCAACAAGATGCAATCATGATTTGATGCGACATCCGAAAGATCTCGTCGAGCTGATTAATTTGACACTTTGTTTAACAAATTTGGTCTTCATTTGCCGAAGTTATCGAGCTTCAAAATTTGAATAATCACAAAAGTTGTGTGTTTGAGCACATAATGTACTATTTTTCTTGGAAATTCAACAACATGCAATGATGATTTGATTCGACATCCTGAAGATCTCGTCGATCTGATTAATTTGACACTTTGTTTAAGAAATTTGGTCCTCATTTGCCGAAGTTATCGAGCTTCAAAGTTTGAAAAGTCACAAGAGTTGTGTGTTTGAGCACATATTGTACTATTTTTCTTGGAAATTCAACAAGATGCAATAATGATTTGTTGTGTCATCCTGAAGATCTCGTCGAGCTGATTAATTTGACACTTTGTTTAAGAAATTTGTTCCTCATTTGCCGAAGTTATCGAGCTTCAAAGTTTGAAAAGTCACAAAAGTTGTGTGTTTGAGCACATAATGTACTAATTTTCTTGGAAATTCAACAAGATGCAATCATGATTTGATGCGACATCCTGAAGATCTCGTCGAGCTGATTAATTTGACACTTTGTTTAAGAAATTTGGTCCTCATTTGCCGAAGTTATCGAGCTTCAAATTTTGAAAAGTCACAAAAGTTGTGTGTTTGAGCACATATTGTACTATTTTTCTTGAAAATTCAACAAGATGCAATCATGATTTGATGCGACATCCTGAAGATCTCGTCGAGCTGATTAATTTGACACTTTGTTTAGGAAATTTGGTCCTCATTTGCCGAAGTTATCGAGCTTCAAAGTTTGAAAAGTCACAAAAGTTGTGTGTTTGAGCACATAATGTACTATTTGTCTTGGAAATTCAACAAAATGCAATACTGATTTATTGTGACATCCGAAAGATCTCGTCGAGCTGATTAATTTGACACTTTGTTTAACAAATTTGGTCTTAATTTGCCGAAGTTATCGAGCTTCAAAGTTTGAAAAGTCACAAGAGTGGTGTGTTTGAGCACATATTGTACTATTTTTCTTGGAAATTCAACAAAATGCAATAATGATTTATTGTGACATCCGAAAGATCTCGTCGAGCTGATTAATTTGACACTTTGTTTAAGAAATTTGGTCCTCATTTGCCGAAGTTATCGAGCTTCAAATTTTGAAAAGTCACAAAAGTTATGTGTTTGAGCACATATTGTACTATTTTTCTTGAAAATTCAACAAGATGCAATCATGATTTGTTGTGACATTTTCAAAATATCGTCGAGCTGATTAATTTAACACTTTGTTTAACAAATTTGGTCCTCATTTGCCGAAGTTATCGAACTTCAAATTTTGAAAAGTCACAAAAGTTGTGTGTTTGAGCACATATTGTACTATTTTTCTTGAAAATTCAACAAGATGCAATAATGATTTGTTGTGACATTTTCAAAATATCGTCGAGCTGATTAATTTGACACTTTGTTTAACAAATTTGGTCCTCATTTGCCGAAGTTATCGAACTTCAAAATTTGAATAGTCACAAAAGTTGTGTGTTTGAGCACATAATGTACTATTTTTCTTGGAAATTCAACAAGATGCAATCATGATTTGATTCGACATCCTGAAGATCTCGTCGAGCTGATTAATTTGACACTTTGTTTAAGAAATTTGTTCCTCATTTGCCGAAGTTATCGAGCTTCAAAGTTTGAAAAGTCACAAAAGTTGTGTGTTTGAGCACATAATGTACTAATTTTCTTGGAAATTCAACAAGATGCAATCATGATTTGATGCGACATCCTGAAGATCTCGTCGAGCTGATTAATTTGACACTTTGTTTAAGAAATTTGGTCCTCATTTGCCGAAGTTATCGAGCTTCAAATTTTGAAAAGTCACAAAAGTTGTGTGTTTGAGCACATATTGTACTATTTTTCTTGAAAATTCAACAAGATGCAATCATGATTTGATGCGACATCCTTAAGATCTCGTCGAGCTGATTAATTTGACACTTTGTTTAACAAATTTGGTCCTCATTTGCCGAAGTTATCTAGCTTCAAAATTTGAAAAGTCACAAAAGTTGTGTGTTTGAGCACGTAAAGTACTTTTTTGCTTGGAAATGCAACAAGATGCAATAATGATGTGTTGTGGCATTTTCAAAATCTCGTCGAGCTGATTAATTTGGTACTTTGCTTAACAAATTTGGTCCTCATTTGCCGAAGTTATCGAACTTCAAAATTTGAATAGTCACAAAAGTTGTGTGTTTGAGCACATAATGTACTATTTTTCTTGGAAAGTCAACAAGATGCAATCATGATTTGATTCGACATCCTGAAGATCTCGTCGAGCTGATTAATTTGACACTTTGTTTAAGAAATTTGGTCATCATTTGCCGAAGTTATCGAGCTTCAAAGTTTGAAAAGTCACAAGAGTTGTGTGTTTGAGCACATATTGTACTATTTTTCTTGGAAATTCAACAAGATGCAATCATGATTTATTTTGCCATCCGAAAGATCTCGTCGAGCTGATTAATTTGACACTTTGTTTAAGAAAATTGGTCATCATTTGCCGAGGTTATCGAGCTTCAAAGTTTGAATAGTCACAAAAGTTGTGTGTTTGAGCACATAATGTACTATTTTTCTTGGAAATTCAACAAGATGCAATCATGATTTGATGCGATATCCTGAAGATCTCGTCGAGCTGATTAATTTGACACTTTGTTTAAGAAATTTGGTCCTCATTTGCCGAAGTTATCGAGCTTCAAATTTTGAAAAGTCACAAAAGTTGTGTGTTTGAGCACATATTGTACTATTTTTCTTGAAAATTCAACAAGATGCAATAATGATTTGTTGTGACATTTTCAAAATATCGTCGAGCTGATTAATTTGACACTTTGTTTAACAAATTTGGTCCTCATTTGCCGAAGTTATCGAACTTCAAAATTTGAATAGTCACAAAAGTTGTGTGTTTGAGCACATAATGTACTATTTTTCTTGGAAATTCAACAAGATGCAATCATGATTTGATTCGACATCCTGAAGATCTCGTCGAGCTGATTAATTTGACACTTTGTTTAAGAAAATTGGTCATCATTTGCCGAGGTTATCGAGCTTCAAAGTTTGAATAGTCACAAAAGTTGTGTGTTTGAGCACATAAAGTACTATTTTCCTTGGAAATGCTACAAGATGCAATCATGATTTGTTGTGACATCTTAAAGATCTCGTCGAGCTGATGAATCTGCCACTTTGTTTAACAAATTTGGTCCTCATTTGCCGAAGTTATCTATCTTCAAAATTTGAAAAGTCACAAAAGTTGTGTGTTTGAGCACGTAAAGTACTATTTTTCTTGGAAATTCAACAAGATGCAATCATGATTTGTTGTGACATCTTAAAGATCTCGTCGAGCTGATGAATTTGCCACTTTGTTTAACAAATTTGGTTCTCATTTGCCGAAGTTATCGAGCTTCAAAGTTTGAAAAGTCACAAGAGTTGTGTGTTTGAGCACATATTGTACTATTTTTCTTGGAAATTCAACAAGATGCAATCATGATTTGATGCGACATCCGAAAGATCTCGTCGAGCTGATTAATTTGACACTTTGTTTAACAAATTTGGTCTTCATTTGCCGAAGTTATCGAGCTTCAAAATTTGAATAATCACAAAAGTTGTGTGTTTGAGCACATAATGTACTATTTTTCTTGGAAATTCAACAACATGCAATGATGATTTGATTCGACATCCTGAAGATCTCGTCGATCTGATTAATTTGACACTTTGTTTAAGAAATTTGGTCCTCATTTGCCGAAGTTATCGAGCTTCAAAGTTTGAAAAGTCACAAGAGTTGTGTGTTTGAGCACATATTGTACTATTTTTCTTGGAAATTCAACAAGATGCAATAATGATTTGTTGTGACATTTTCAAAATATCGTCGAGCTGATTAATTTGACACTTTGTTTAACAAATTTGGTCCTCATTTGCCGAAGTTATCGAACTTCAAAGTTTGAAAAGTCACAAAGGTTGTGTGTTTGAGCACATAACGTACTATTTTTCTTGGAAATTCAACAAGATGCAATCATGATTTATTTTGCCATCCGAAAGATCTCGTCGAGCTGATTAATTTGACACTTTGTTTAAGAAAATTGGTCATCATTTGCCGAGATTATCGAGCTTCAAATTTTGAAAAGTCACAAAAGTTGTGTGTTTGAGCACATATTGTACTATTTTTCTTGAAAATTCAACAAGATGCAATCATGATTTGATGCGACATCCTGAAGATCTCGTCGAGCTGATTAATTTGACACTTTGTTTAACAAATTTGGTCCTCATTTGCCGAAGTTATCTAGCTTCAAAATTTGAAAAGTCACAAAAGTTGTGTGTTTGAGCACGTAAAGTACTATTTTTCTTGGAAATTCAACAAGATGCAATCATGATTTGTTGTGACATCTTAAAGATCTCGTCGAGCTGATGAATCTGCCACTTTGTTTAACAAATTTGGTCCTCATTTGCCGAAGTTATCTATCTTCAAAATTTGAAAAGTCACAAAAGTTGTGTGTTTGAGCACGTAAAGTACTATTTTTCTTGGAAATTCAACAAGATGCAATCATGATTTGTTGTGACATCATAAAGATCTCGTCGAGCTGATGAATCTGCCACTTTGTTTAACAAATTTGGTCCTCATTTGCCGAAGGTATCGAGCTTCAATCTTTGAAAAGTCTCAAAAGTTGTGTGTTAGAGCTCATAAAGTACTATTTTCCTTGGAAATGGAACAAGATGCAATCATGATTTGTTGTGACATCTTAAAGATCTCGTCGAGCTGATGAATTTACCACTTTGCTTAACAAATTTGGTCCTCATTTGCCGAATTTATCGAGCTTCAAATTTTGAAAAGTCACAAAAGTTGTGTGTTTGAGCACGTAAAGTACTATTTTTCTTGGAAATTCAACAAGATGCAATCATGATTTGTTGTGACATCTTAAAGATCTCGTCGAGCTGATGAATCTGCCACTTTGTTTAACAAATTTGGTCCTCATTTGCCGAAGTTATCTATCTTCAAAATTTGAAAAGTCACAAAAGTTGTGTGTTTGAGCACGTAAAGTACTATTTTTCTTGGAAATTCAACAAGATGCAATCATGATTTGTTGTGACATCATAAAGATCTCGTCGAGCTGATGAATCTGCCACTTTGTTTAACAAATTTGGTCCTCATTTGCCGAAGGTATCGAGCTTCAATCTTTGAAAAGTCTCAAAAGTTGTGTGTTAGAGCTCATAAAGTACTATTTTCCTTGGAAATGGAACAAGATGCAATCATGATTTGTTGTGACATCTTAAAGATCTCGTCGAGCTGATGAATTTACCACTTTGCTTAACAAATTTGGTCCTCATTTGCCGAATTTATCGAGCTTCAAATTTTGAAAAGTCACAAAAGTTGTGTGTTTGAGCACGTAAAGTACTATTTTTCTTGGAAATGCAACAAGATGCAATCATGATTTGTTGTGACATCTTAAAGATCTCGTCGAGCTGATGAATTTACCACTTTGTTTAACAAATTTGGTCCTCATTTGCCGATGTTTTCGAACTTCAAAGTTTGAAGAGTCTCAAAAGATATGTGTTTGAGCACATAAAGTACTATTATTTTTGGAAATGCAACAAGATGCAATCATGATTTGTTGTGACTCCTTAAAGATCTCGTCGAGCTGATGAATTTGCCACTTTGTTTAACAAATTTGGTCCTCATTTGCCGAAGTTATCTAGCTTAAAAGTTTGAAAAGTCACAAAAGTTGTTTGTTTGATCACCTAAAGTACTATTTTTCTTGGAAATGCAACAAGATGCAATCATGATTTGTTTTGACATCTTAAAGATCTCGTCGAGCTGATGAATTTGCCACTTTGTTTAACAAATTTGGTCCTCATTTCCCGAAGTTATCGAGCTTCAAACTTTGAAAAGTCTCAAAAGTTCTGTGTTTGAGCACGTAAAGTACTATTTTTCTTGGAAATACAACAAGATGCAATAATTATGTGTTGTGGCATCTTCAAAATCTCGTCGAGCTGATTAATTTGACACTTTGTTTAACAAATTTGGTCCTCATTTGCCGAAGTTATCGAGCTTTTTAAGTTTGAAAAGTCACAAAAGTTGTGTGTTTGAGCACATGAAGTGCTATTTTTCTTGGAAATTCAACAAGATGCAATAATGATGTGTTGTGGCATCTTCAAAATCTCGTCGAGCTGATTAATGTGGTACTTTGCTTAACAAATTTGGACCTCATTTGCCAAAGTTATCGAGCTTCAAAGTTTGAAAAGTCACAAAAGTTGTGTGTTTGAGCACATACAGTACCATTTTTCTTGGAAATGCAACAAGATGCAATAATGATGTGTTGTGGCATCTTCAAAATCTCGTCGAGCTGATTAATTTGGTACTTTGCTTAACAAATTTGGACCTCATTTGCCGAAGTTTTCGAGCTTCAAATTTTGAAAAGTCTCCAAAGTTGTGTGTTTGAGCACATAAAGTACTATTTTTCTTGGCAATGCAACAAGATGCAATAATGATGTGTTGTGGCATTTTCAAGATCTCGTCGAGCTGATTAATTTGGTACTTTGCTTAACAAATTTGTTTCTCATTTGCCGAAGTTATCGAGCTTCAAACTTTGAAAAGTCTCAAAAGTTGTGTGTTTGAGCACATAAAGTACTATTTTTCTTGGAAATGCAACAAGATGCAATCATGATTTGTTGTGACATCTTCAAGATCTCGTCGAGCTGATGAATTTGCCACTTTGTTTAACAAATTTGGTCCTCATTTGCCGAAGTTATCTAGCTTAAAAGTTTGAAAAGTCTCAAAAGTTCTGTGTTTGAGCACGTAAAGTACTATTTTTCTTGGAAATACAACAAGATGCAATAATGATGTGTTGTGGCATCTTCAAAATCTCGTCGAGCTGATTAATTTGACACTTTGTTTAACAAATTTGGTCCTCATTTGCCGAAGTTATCGAGCTTTTTAAGTTTGAAAAGTCACAAAAGTTGTGTGTTTGAGCACATGAAGTGCTATTTTTCTTGGAAATGCAACAAGATGCAATCATGATTTGTTGTGACATCTTCAAGATCTCGTCGAGCTGATGAATCTGCCACTTTGTTTAACAAATTTGGTCCTCATTTGCCGAACTTATCTAGCTTCAAACTTTGAAAAGTCTCAAAAGTTGTGTGTTTGAACACGTAAAGTACTATTTTTCTTGGAAATACAACAAGATGCAATCATGATTTGTTGTGACATCTTCAAGATCTCGTCGAGCTGATGAATTTACCACTTTGTTTAACAAATTTGGTCCTCATTTGCCGATGTTTTCGAACTTCAAAGTTTGAAGAGTCTCAAAAGATATGTGTTTGAGCACATAAAGTACTATTATTTTTGGAAATGCAACAAGATGCAATCATGATTTGTTGTGACACCTGAAAGATCTCGTCGAGCTGATGAATTTGCCACTTTGTTTAACAAATTTGGTCCTCATTTGCCGAAGTTATCTAGCTTAAAAGTTTGAAAAGTCACAAAAGTTGTTTGTTTGATCACCTAAAGTACTATTTTTCTTGGAAATGCAACAAGATTCAATCATGATTTGTTATGACATCTTAAAGATCTCGTCGAGCTGATGAATTTGCCACTTTGTTTAACAAATTTGGTCCTCATTTGCCGAAGTTATCGAGCTTCAAAGTTTGAAAAGTCTCAAAAGTTGTGTGTTTGAGCACATGAAGTGCTATTTTTCTTGGAAATTCAACAAGATGCAATCGTGATTTGTTGTGACATCTTAAAGATCTCGTCGAGCTGATGAATCTGCCACTTTGTTTAACAAATTTGGTCCTCATTTGCCGAAGTTATCTAGCTTCAAAATTTGAAAAGTCACAAAAGTTGTCTGTTTGAGCACGTAAAGTACTATTTTTCTTGGAAATTCAACAAGATGCAATAATGATGTGTTGTGACATCTTAAAGATCTCGTCGAGCTGATGAATCTGCCACTTTGTTTAACAAATTTGGTCCTCATTTGCCGAATTTATCGAGCTTCAAACTTTGAAAAGTCTCAAAAGTTGTGTGTTAGAGCACATAAAGTACTATTTTCCTTGGAAATGGAACAAGATGCAATCATGATTTGTTGTGACATCTTAAAGATCTCGTCGAACTAATGAATTTACCACTTTGCTTAACAAATTTGGTCCTCTTTTGCCGAATTTATCCAGCTTCAAATTTTGAAAAGTCACAAAAGTTGTGTGTTTGAGCACGTAAAGTACTATTTTTCTTGGAAATTCAACAAGATGCAATCATGATTTGTTGTGACATCTTCAAGATCTCGTCGAGCTGATGAATTTACCACTTTGTTTAACAAATTTGGTCCTCATTTGCCGATGTTTTCGAACTTCAAAGTTTGAAGAGTCTCAAAAGTTCTGTGTTTGAGCACGTAAAGTACTATTTTTCTTGGAAATTCAACAAGATGCAATAATGATTTGTTGTGGCATTTTCAAAATCTCGTCGAGCTGATTAATTTGGTACTTTGCTTAACAAATTTGGTCCTCATTTGCCGAAGTTATCGAGCTTCAAACTTTGAAAAGTCTCAAAAGTTGTGTGTTTGAGCACATACAGTACTATTTTTCTTGGAAATGCAACAAGATGCAATCATGATTTGTTGTGACATCTTCAAGATCTCGTCGAGCTGATGAATTTACCACTTTGTTTAACAAATTTGGTCCTCATTTGCCGATGTTTTCGAACTTCAAAGTTTGAAGAGTCTCAAAAGATATGTGTTTGAGCACATAAAGTACTATTATTTTTGGAAATGCAACAAGATGCCATCATGATTTGTTGTGACACCTGAAAGATCTCGTCGAGCTGATGAATTTGCCACTTTGTTTAACAAATTTGGTCCTCATTTGCCGAAGTTATCTAGCTTAAAAGTTTGAAAAGTCACAAAAGTTGTTTGTTTGATCACCTAAAGTACTATTTTTCTTGGAAATGCAACAAGATTCAATCATGATTTGTTATGACATCTTAAAGATCTCGTCGAGCTGATTAATTTGACACTTTGTTTAACAAATTTGGTCCTCATTTGCCGAAGTTATCGAGCTTTTTAAGTTTGAAAAGTCACAAAAGTTGTGTGTTTGAGCACATACAGTACTATTTTTCTTGGAAATGCTACAAGATGCAATCATGATTTGTTGTGACATCTTAAAGATCTCGTCGAGCTGATGAATTTACCACTTTGTTTAACAAATTTGGTCCTCATTTGCCGATGTTTTCGAACTTCAAAGTTTGAAGAGTCTCAAAAGATATGTGTTTGAGCACATAAAGTACTATTATTTTTGGAAATGCAACAAGATGCAATCATGATTTGTTTTGACATCTTAAAGATCTCGTCGAGCTGATGAATTTGCCACTTTGTTTAACAAATTTGGTCCTCATTTCCCGAAGTTATCGAGCTTCAAACTTTGAAAAGTCTCAAAAGTTCTGTGTTTGAGCACGTAAAGTACTATTTTTCTTGGAAATACAACAAGATGCAATAATTATGTGTTGTGGCATCTTCAAAATCTCGTCGAGCTGATTAATTTGACACTTTGTTTAACAAATTTGGTCCTCATTTGCCGAAGTTATCGAGCTTTTTAAGTTTGAAAAGTCACAAAAGTTGTGTGTTTGAGCACATGAAGTGCTATTTTTCTTGGAAATTCAACAAGATGCAATAATGATGTGTTGTGGCATCTTCAAAATCTCGTCGAGCTGATTAATTTGGTACTTTGCTTAACAAATTTGGACCTCATTTGCCGAAGTTTTCGAGCTTCAAATTTTGAAAAGTCTCAAAAGTTGTGTGTTTGAGCACATAAAGTACTATTTTTCTTGGAAATGCAACAAGATGCAATAATGATGTGTTGTGGCATCTTCAAAATCTCGTCGAGCTGATTAATTTGGTACTTTGCTTAACAAATTTGGACCTCATTTGCCGAAGTTATCGAGCTTTTTAAGTTTGAAAAGTCACAAAAGTTGTGTGTTTGAGCACATAAAGTACTATTTTTCTTGGAAATGCAACAAGATGCAATCATGATTTGTTGTGACATCTTATAGATCTCGTCGAGCTGATGAATCTGCCACTTTGTTTAACAAATTTGGTCCTCATTTGCCGAAGTTATCTAGCTTAAAAGTTTGAAAAGTCACAAAAGTTGTGTGTTTGAGCACATAAAGTACTATTTTTCTTGGAAATGCAACAAGATGCAATCATGATTTGTTGTGACATCTTATAGATCTCGTCGAGCTGATGAATCTGCCACTTTGTTTAACAAATTTGGTCCTCATTTGCCGAAGTTATCTAGCTTAAAAGTTTGAAAAGTCACAAAAGTTGTTTGTTTGATCACCTAAAGTACTATTTTTCTTGGAAATGCTACAAGATGCAATCATGATTTGTTGTGACATCTTAAAGATCTCGTCGAGCTGATGAATTTGCCACTTTGTTTAACAAATTTGGTCCTCATTTCCCGAAGTTATCGAGCTTCAAAGTTTGAAAAGTCTCAAAAGTTCTGTGTTTGAGCACGTAAAGTACTATTTTTCTTGGAAATACAACAAGATGCAATAATGATGTGTTGTGGCATCTTCAAAATCTCGTCGAGCTGATTAATTTGGCACTTTGTTTAACAAATTTGATCCTCAATTGCCGAAGTTATCGAGCTTCAAAGTTTGAAAAGTCTCAAAAGTTCTGTGTTTGAGAACGTCAAGTACTATTTTTCTTGGAAATTCAACAAGATGCAATCATGATTTGTTGTGACATCTTAAAGATCTCGTCGAGCTGATTAATTTGACACTGTGTTTAACAAATTTGGTCCTCAATTGCCGAAGTTATCGAGCTTCGAAGTTTGAAAAGTCACAAAAGTTGTGTGATTGAACACATAAAGTATTATTTTCCTTGGAAACTCAACAAGATACAATAATGGTGTTTTGTGGCGTCTTCAAAATCTCGTCGAGCTGATTAATTTGACACTTTGTTTAACAAATTTGGTCCTCATTTGCCGAAGTTATCGAGCTTTTTAAGTTTGAAAAGTCACAAAAGTTGTGTGTTTGAGCACATACAGTACTATTTTTCTTGGAAATGCTACAAGATGCAATCATGATTTGTTGTGACATCTTAAAGATCTCGTCGAGCTGATGAATTTACCACTTTGTTTAACAAATTTGGTCCTCATTTGCCGATGTTTTCGAACTTCAAAGTTTGAAGAGTCTCAAAAGATATGTGTTTGAGCACATAAAGTACTATTATTTTTGGAAATGCAACAAGATGCAATCATGATTTGTTTTGACATCTTAAAGATCTCGTCGAGCTGATGAATTTGCCACTTTGTTTAACAAATTTGGTCCTCATTTCCCGAAGTTATCGAGCTTCAAACTTTGAAAAGTCTCAAAAGTTCTGTGTTTGAGCACGTAAAGTACTATTTTTCTTGGAAATACAACAAGATGCAATAATTATGTGTTGTGGCATCTTCAAAATCTCGTCGAGCTGATTAATTTGACACTTTGTTTAACAAATTTGGTCCTCATTTGCCGAAGTTATCGAGCTTTTTAAGTTTGAAAAGTCACAAAAGTTGTGTGTTTGAGCACATGAAGTGCTATTTTTCTTGGAAATTCAACAAGATGCAATAATGATGTGTTGTGGCATCTTCAAAATCTCGTCGAGCTGATTAATTTGGTACTTTGCTTAACAAATTTGGACCTCATTTGCCGAAGTTTTCGAGCTTCAAATTTTGAAAAGTCTCAAAAGTTGTGTGTTTGAGCACATAAAGTACTATTTTTCTTGGAAATGCAACAAGATGCAATAATGATGTGTTGTGGCATCTTCAAAATCTCGTCGAGCTGATTAATTTGGTACTTTGCTTAACAAATTTGGACCTCATTTGCCGAAGTTATCGAGCTTTTTAAGTTTGAAAAGTCACAAAAGTTGTGTGTTTGAGCACATAAAGTACTATTTTTCTTGGAAATGCAACAAGATGCAATCATGATTTGTTGTGACATCTTATAGATCTCGTCGAGCTGATGAATCTGCCACTTTGTTTAACAAATTTGGTCCTCATTTGCCGAAGTTATCTAGCTTAAAAGTTTGAAAAGTCACAAAAGTTGTGTGTTTGAGCACATAAAGTACTATTTTTCTTGGAAATGCAACAAGATGCAATCATGATTTGTTGTGACATCTTATAGATCTCGTCGAGCTGATGAATCTGCCACTTTGTTTAACAAATTTGGTCCTCATTTGCCGAAGTTATCTAGCTTAAAAGTTTGAAAAGTCACAAAAGTTGTTTGTTTGATCACCTAAAGTACTATTTTTCTTGGAAATGCTACAAGATGCAATCATGATTTGTTGTGACATCTTAAAGATCTCGTCGAGCTGATGAATTTGCCACTTTGTTTAACAAATTTGGTCCTCATTTGCCGATGTTTTCGAACTTCAAAGTTTGAAGAGTCTCAAAAGATATGTGTTTGAGCACATAAAGTACTATTATTTTTGGAAATGCAACAAGATGCCATCATGATTTGTTGTGACACCTGAAAGATCTCGTCGAGCTGATGAATTTGCCACTTTGTTTAACAAATTTGGTCCTCATTTGCCGAAGTTATCTAGCTTAAAAGTTTGAAAAGTCACAAAAGTTGTTTGTTTGATCACCTAAAGTACTATTTTTCTTGGAAATGCAACAAGATTCAATCATGATTTGTTATGACATCTTAAAGATCTCGTCGAGCTGATTAATTTGACACTTTGTTTAACAAATTTGGTCCTCATTTGCCGAAGTTATCGAGCTTCAAACTTTGAAAAGTCTCAAAAGTTGTGTGTTTGAGCACATACAGTACTATTTTTCTTGGAAATGCAACAAGATGCAATCATGATTTGTTGTGACATCTTCAAGATCTCGTCGAGCTGATGAATTTACCACTTTGTTTAACAAATTTGGTCCTCATTTGCCGATGTTTTCGAACTTCAAAGTTTGAAGAGTCTCAAAAGATATGTGTTTGAGCACATAAAGTACTATTATTTTTGGAAATGCAACAAGATGCCATCATGATTTGTTGTGACACCTGAAAGATCTCGTCGAGCTGATGAATTTGCCACTTTGTTTAACAAATTTGGTCCTCATTTGCCGAAGTTATCTAGCTTAAAAGTTTGAAAAGTCACAAAAGTTGTTTGTTTGATCACCTAAAGTACTATTTTTCTTGGAAATGCAACAAGATTCAATCATGATTTGTTATGACATCTTAAAGATCTCGTCGAGCTGATTAATTTGACACTTTGTTTAACAAATTTGGTCCTCATTTGCCGAAGTTATCGAGCTTTTTAAGTTTGAAAAGTCACAAAAGTTGTGTGTTTGAGCACATACAGTACTATTTTTCTTGGAAATGCTACAAGATGCAATCATGATTTGTTGTGACATCTTAAAGATCTCGTCGAGCTGATGAATTTACCACTTTGTTTAACAAATTTGGTCCTCATTTGCCGATGTTTTCGAACTTCAAAGTTTGAAGAGTCTCAAAAGATATGTGTTTGAGCACATAAAGTACTATTATTTTTGGAAATGCAACAAGATGCAATCATGATTTGTTTTGACATCTTAAAGATCTCGTCGAGCTGATGAATTTGCCACTTTGTTTAACAAATTTGGTCCTCATTTCCCGAAGTTATCGAGCTTCAAACTTTGAAAAGTCTCAAAAGTTCTGTGTTTGAGCACGTAAAGTACTATTTTTCTTGGAAATACAACAAGATGCAATAATTATGTGTTGTGGCATCTTCAAAATCTCGTCGAGCTGATTAATTTGACACTTTGTTTAACAAATTTGGTCCTCATTTGCCGAAGTTATCGAGCTTTTTAAGTTTGAAAAGTCACAAAAGTTGTGTGTTTGAGCACATGAAGTGCTATTTTTCTTGGAAATTCAACAAGATGCAATAATGATGTGTTGTGGCATCTTCAAAATCTCGTCGAGCTGATTAATTTGGTACTTTGCTTAACAAATTTGGACCTCATTTGCCGAAGTTTTCGAGCTTCAAATTTTGAAAAGTCTCAAAAGTTGTGTGTTTGAGCACATAAAGTACTATTTTTCTTGGAAATGCAACAAGATGCAATAATGATGTGTTGTGGCATCTTCAAAATCTCGTCGAGCTGATTAATTTGGTACTTTGCTTAACAAATTTGGACCTCATTTGCCGAAGTTATCGAGCTTTTTAAGTTTGAAAAGTCACAAAAGTTGTGTGTTTGAGCACATAAAGTACTATTTTTCTTGGAAATGCAACAAGATGCAATCATGATTTGTTGTGACATCTTATAGATCTCGTCGAGCTGATGAATCTGCCACTTTGTTTAACAAATTTGGTCCTCATTTGCCGAAGTTATCTAGCTTAAAAGTTTGAAAAGTCACAAAAGTTGTGTGTTTGAGCACATAAAGTACTATTTTTCTTGGAAATGCAACAAGATGCAATCATGATTTGTTGTGACATCTTATAGATCTCGTCGAGCTGATGAATCTGCCACTTTGTTTAACAAATTTGGTCCTCATTTGCCGAAGTTATCTAGCTTAAAAGTTTGAAAAGTCACAAAAGTTGTTTGTTTGATCACCTAAAGTACTATTTTTCTTGGAAATGCTACAAGATGCAATCATGATTTGTTGTGACATCTTAAAGATCTCGTCGAGCTGATGAATTTGCCACTTTGTTTAACAAATTTGGTCCTCATTTCCCGAAGTTATCGAGCTTCAAAGTTTGAAAAGTCTCAAAAGTTCTGTGTTTGAGCACGTAAAGTACTATTTTTCTTGGAAATACAACAAGATGCAATAATGATGTGTTGTGGCATCTTCAAAATCTCGTCGAGCTGATTAATTTGGCACTTTGTTTAACAAATTTGATCCTCAATTGCCGAAGTTATCGAGCTTCAAAGTTTGAAAAGTCTCAAAAGTTCTGTGTTTGAGAACGTCAAGTACTATTTTTCTTGGAAATTCAACAAGATGCAATCATGATTTGTTGTGACATCTTAAAGATCTCGTCGAGCTGATTAATTTGACACTGTGTTTAACAAATTTGGTCCTCAATTGCCGAAGTTATCGAGCTTCGAAGTTTGAAAAGTCACAAAAGTTGTGTGATTGAACACATAAAGTATTATTTTCCTTGGAAACTCAACAAGATACAATAATGGTGTTTTGTGGCGTCTTCAAAATCTCGTCGAGCTGATTAATTTGACACTTTGTTTAACAAATTTGGTCCTCATTTGCCGAGGTTATCCAGCTTCAAAGTTTGAAGAGTCTCAAAAGTTGTGGGTTTGAGCACGTATAGTACTATTTTTCTTGGATATTCAACATGATGCAATCATGATTTGTTGTGACATCTTAAAGATCTTGTCTAGCTGATTAATTTGGCACTTTGTTTACCAAATGTGGTCCTCATTTGCCGATGTTATCGGGCTTCAAAGTTTGAAAAGTCTCAAAAGTTGTTTGTTTGAGCACATAAAGTATTATTTTCCTTGGAAATGCTACAAGATGCAATCATGATGTGGTGTGACATCTTAAAGATCTCGCCGAGCTGATGAATTTGCCACTTTGTTTAACAAATTTGGTCCTCATTTGCCGAAGTTATCGAGCTTCAAAGTTTGAAAAGTCTCAAAAGTTCTGTGTTTGAGCACGTAAAGGACTATTTTTCTTGGAAATTCAACAAGATGCAATAATGATGTGATGTGGCATCTTCAAAATCTCGTCGAGCTGATTAATTTGGCACTTTGTTTAACAAATTTGGTCCTCATTTGCCGAAGTTATCGAGCTTCAAAGTTTGAAAAGTCTCAAAAGTTCTGTGTTTGAGCACGTAAAGTACTATTTTTCTTGGAAATTCAACAAGATGCAATAATGATGTGTTGTGGCATCTTCAAAATCTCGTCGAGCTGATTAATTTGTCACTTTGTTTACCAAATTTGGTCCTCATTTGCCGATGTTATCGGGCTTCAAAGTTTGAAAAGTCTCAAAAGTTGTTTGTTTGAGCACATAAAGTATTATTTTCCTTGGAAATGCTACAAGATGCAATCATGATGTGGTGTGACATCTTAAAGATCTCGCCGAGCTGATGAATTTGCCACTTTGTTTAACAAATTTGGTCCTCATTTGCCGAAGTTATCGAGCTTCAAAGTTTGAAAAGTCTCAAAAGTTCTGTGTTTGAGCACGTAAAGGACTATTTTTCTTGGAAATTCAACAAGATGCAATAATGATGTGATGTGGCATCTTCAAAATCTCGTCGAGCTGATTAATTTGGCACTTTGTTTAACAAATTTGGTCCTCATTTGCCGAAGTTATCGATCTTCAAAGTTTGAAAAGTCACAAAAGTTGTGTGTTTGAGCACATGAAGTGCTATTTTTCTTGGAAATTCAACAAGATGCAATCGTGATTTGTTGTGACATCTTAAAGATCTCGTCGAGCTGATGAATCTGCCACTTTGTTTAACAAATTTGGTCCTCATTTGCCGAACTTATCTAGCTTCAAACTTTGAAAAGTCTCAAAAGTTGTGTGTTTGAACACGTAAAGTACTATTTTTCTTGGAAATACAACAAGATGCAATAATGATGTGTTGTGGCATCTTCAAAATCTCGTCGAGCTGATTAATTTGTCACTTTGTTTACCAAATTTGGTCCTCATTTGCCGATGTTATCGGGCTTCAAAGTTTGAAAAGTCTCAAAAGTTGTTTGTTTGAGCACATAAAGTATTATTTTCCTTGGAAATGCTACAAGATGCAATCATGATGTGGTGTGACATCTTAAAGATCTCGCCGAGCTGATGAATTTGCCACTTTGTTTAACAAATTTGGTCCTCATTTGCCGAAGTTATCGAGCTTCAAAGTTTGAAAAGTCTCAAAAGTTCTGTGTTTGAGCACGTAAAGGACTATTTTTCTTGGAAATTCAACAAGATGCAATAATGATGTGATGTGGCATCTTCAAAATCTCGTCGAGCTGATTAATTTGACACTTTGTTTAACAAATTTGGTCCTCATTTGCCGAAGTTATCGAGCTTTTTAAGTTTGAAAAGTCACAAAAGTTGTGTGTTTGAGCACATGAAGTGCTATTTTTCTTGGAAATTCAACAAGATGCAATCGTGATTTGTTGTGACATCTTAAAGATCTCGTCGAGCTGATGAATCTGCCACTTTGTTTAACAAATTTGGTCCTCATTTGCCGATGTTTTCGAACTTCAAAGTTTGAAGAGTCTCAAAAGATATGTGTTTGAGCACATAAAGTACTATTATTTTTGGAAATGCAACAAGATGCAATCATGATTTGTTTTGACATCTTAAAGATCTCGTCGAGCTGATGAATTTGCCACTTTGTTTAACAAATTTGGTCCTCATTTCCCGAAGTTATCGAGCTTCAAACTTTGAAAAGTCTCAAAAGTTCTGTGTTTGAGCACGTAAAGTACTATTTTTCTTGGAAATACAACAAGATGCAATAATTATGTGTTGTGGCATCTTCAAAATCTCGTCGAGCTGATTAATTTGACACTTTGTTTAACAAATTTGGTCCTCATTTGCCGAAGTTATCGAGCTTTTTAAGTTTGAAAAGTCACAAAAGTTGTGTGTTTGAGCACATGAAGTGCTATTTTTCTTGGAAATTCAACAAGATGCAATAATGATGTGTTGTGGCATCTTCAAAATCTCGTCGAGCTGATTAATTTGTCACTTTGTTTACCAAATTTGGTCCTCATTTGCCGATGTTATCGGGCTTCAAAGTTTGAAAAGTCTCAAAAGTTGTTTGTTTGAGCACATAAAGTATTATTTTCCTTGGAAATGCTACAAGATGCAATCATGATGTGGTGTGACATCTTAAAGATCTCGCCGAGCTGATGAATTTGCCACTTTGTTTAACAAATTTGGTCCTCATTTGCCGAAGTTATCGAGCTTCAAAATTTGAAAAGTCTCAAAAGTTCTGTGTTTGAGCACGTAAAGGACTATTTTTCTTGGAAATTCAACAAGATGCAATAATGATGTGATGTGGCATCTTCAAAATCTCGTCGAGCTGATTAATTTGGCACTTTGTTTAACAAATTTGGTCCTCATTTGCCGAAGTTATCGATCTTCAAAGTTTGAAAAGTCTCAAAAGTTCTGTGTTTGAGCACGTAAAGGACTATTTTTCTTGGAAATTCAACAAGATGCAATCATGATTTGTTGTGACATCTTAAAGATCTCGTCGAGCTGATTAATTTGACACTTTGTTTAACAAATTTGGTCCTCATTTGCCGAAGTTATCGAGCTTCAAAGTTTGAAAAGTCTCAAAAGTTCTGTGTTTGAGCACGTAAAGTATGATTTTCCTTGGAAATGCAACAAAATGCAATTATGATTTGTTGTAACATCTTAAAGATCTCGTGGAGCTGATGAATTTGCCACTTTGTTTAACAAATTTGGTCCTTATTTGTCGAGGTTATCCAGCTTCAAAGTTTGAAGAGTCTCAAAAGTTGTGTGTTTGAGCACGTAAAGTACTATTTTTCTTGGATATTCAACATGATGCAATCATGATTTGTTGTGACATCTTAAAGATCTCGTCGAGCTGATTAATTTGACACTTTGTTTAACAAATTTGGTCCTCATTTGCCGAAGTTATCGAGCTTCAAAGTTTGAAAAGTCTCAAAAGTTCTGTGTTTGAGCACGTAAAGTATGATTTTCCTTGGAAATGCAACAAAATGCAATTATGATTTGTTGTAACATCTTAAAGATCTCGTGGAGCTGATGAATTTGCCACTTTGTTTAACAAATTTGGTCCTTATTTGTCGAGGTTATCCAGCTTCAAAGTTTGAAGAGTCTCAAAAGTTGTGTGTTTGAGCACGTAAAGTACTATTTTTCTTGGATATTCAACATGATGCAATCATGATTTGTTGTGACATCTTAAAGATCTCGTCGAGCTGATTAATTTGGCACTTTGTTTAACAAACTTGGCCTTCATTTGCCGAAGTTAACGAGCTTGAAAGTTTGAAAAGTCTCAAAAGTTCTGTGTTTGAGCACGTAAAGTACTATTTTTCTTGGAAATTCAACAAGATGCAATAATGATGTGTTGTGGCATCTTCAAAATCTCGTCGAGCTGATTAATTTGGCACTTTGTTTAACAAATTTGGTCCTCATTTGCCAAAGTTATCGAGCTTCAAAGTTTGAAAAGTCTCAAAAGTTGTGTGTTTGAGCACATGAAGTGCTATTTTTCTTGGAAATTCAACAAGATGCAATCGTGATTTGTTGTGACATCTTAAAGATCTCGTCGAGCTGATGAATCTGCCACTTTGTTTAACAAATTTGGTCCTCATTTGCCGAAGTTATCTAGCTTCAAAATTTGAAAAGTCACAAAAGTTGTCTGTTTGAGCACGTAAAGTACTATTTTTCTTGGAAATTCAACAAGATGCAATAATGATGTGTTGTGACATCTTAAAGATCTCGTCGAGCTGATGAATCTGCCACTTTGTTTAACAAATTTGGTCCTCATTTGCCGAATTTATCGAGCTTCAAACTTTGAAAAGTCTCAAAAGTTGTGTGTTAGAGCACATAAAGTACTATTTTCCTTGGAAATGGAACAAGATGCAATCATGATTTGTTGTGACATCTTAAAGATCTCGTCGAACTAATGAATTTACCACTTTGCTTAACAAATTTGGTCCTCATTTGCCGAATTTATCCAGCTTCAAATTTTGAAAAGTCACAAAAGTTGTGTGTTTGAGCACGTAAAGTACTATTTTTCTTGGAAATTCAACAAGATGCAATCATGATTTGTTGTGACATCTTCAAGATCTCGTCGAGCTGATTAATTTGGTACTTTGCTTAACAAATTTGGTCCTCATTTGCCGAAGTTATCGAGCTTCAAACTTTGAAAAGTCTCAAAAGTTGTGTGTTTGAGCACATACAGTACTATTTTTCTTGGAAATGCAACAAGATGCAATCATGATTTGTTGTGACATCTTCAAGATCTCGTCGAGCTGATGAATTTACCACTTTGTTTAACAAATTTGGTCCTCATTTGCCGATGTTTTCGAACTTCAAAGTTTGAAGAGTCTCAAAAGATATGTGTTTGAGCACATAAAGTACTATTATTTTTGGAAATGCAACAAGATGCAATCATGATTTGTTGTGACACCTGAAAGATCTCGTCGAGCTGATTAATTTGGTACTTTGCTTAACAAATTTGGACCTCATTTGCCGAAGTTTTCGAGCTTCAAATTTTGAAAAGTCTCAAAAGTTGTGTGTTTGAGCACATAAAGTACTATTTTTCTTGGAAATGCAACAAGATGCAATAATGATGTGTTGTGGCATCTTCAAAATCTCGTCGAGCTGATTAATTTGACACTTTGTTTAACAAATTTGGTCCTCATTTGCCGAAGTTATCGAGCTTTTTAAGTTTGAAAAGTCACAAAAGTTGTGTGTTTGAGCACATGAAGTGCTATTTTTCTTGGAAATTCAACAAGATGCAATCGTGATTTGTTGTGACATCTTAAAGATCTCGTCGAGCTGATGAATCTGCCACTTTGTTTAACAAATTTGGTCCTCATTTGCCGAACTTATCTAGCTTCAAACTTTTAAAAGTCTCAAAAGTTGTGTGTTTGAGCACATACAGTACTATTTTTCTTGGAAATGCAACAAGATGCAATCATGATTTGTTGTGACATCTTCAAGATCTCGTCGAGCTGATGAATTTACCACTTTGTTTAACAAATTTGGTCCTCATTTGCCGATGTTTTCGAACTTCAAAGTTTGAAGAGTCTCAAAAGATATGTGTTTGAGCACATAAAGTACTATTATTTTTGGAAATGCAACAAGATGCAATCATGATTTGTTGTGACTCCTTAAAGATCTCGTCGAGCTGATGAATTTGCCACTTTGTTTAACAAATTTGGTCCTCATTTGCCGATGTTTTCGAACTTCAAAGTTTGAAGAGTCTCAAAAGATATGTGTTTGAGCACATAAAGTACTATTATTTTTGGAAATGCAACAAGATGCAATCATGATTTGTTTTGACATCTTAAAGATCTCGTCGAGCTGATGAATTTGCCACTTTGTTTAACAAATTTGGTCCTCATTTCCCGAAGTTATCGAGCTTCAAACTTTGAAAAGTCTCAAAAGTTCTGTGTTTGAGCACGTAAAGTACTATTTTTCTTGGAAATACAACAAGATGCAATAATTATGTGTTGTGGCATCTTCAAAATCTCGTCGAGCTGATTAATTTGACACTTTGTTTAACAAATTTGGTCCTCATTTGCCGAAGTTATCGAGCTTTTTAAGTTTGAAAAGTCACAAAAGTTGTGTGTTTGAGCACATGAAGTGCTATTTTTCTTGGAAATTCAACAAGATGCAATAATGATGTGTTGTGGCATCTTCAAAATCTCGTCGAGCTGATTAATTTGGTACTTTGCTTAACAAATTTGGACCTCATTTGCCGAAGTTTTCGAGCTTCAAATTTTGAAAAGTCTCAAAAGTTGTGTGTTTGAGCACATAAAGTACTATTTTTCTTGGAAATGCAACAAGATGCAATAATGATGTGTTGTGGCATCTTCAAAATCTCGTCGAGCTGATTAATTTGGTACTTTGCTTAACAAATTTGGACCTCATTTGCCGAAGTTATCGAGCTTCAAAGTTTGAAAAGTCACAAAAGTTGTGTGTTTGAGCACATAAAGTACTATTTTTCTTGGAAATGCAACAAGATGCAATAATGATGTGTTGTGGCATCTTCAAAATCTCGTCGAGCTGATTAATTTGGTACTTTGCTTAACAAATTTGGTCCTCATTTGCCGAAGTTATCGAGCTTTTTAAGTTTGAAAAGTCACAAAAGTTGTGTGTTTGAGCACATAAAGTACTATTTTTCTTGGAAATGCAACAAGATGCAATCATGATTTGTTGTGACATCTTATAGATCTCGTCGAGCTGATGAATTTACCACTTTGTTTAACAAATTTGGTCCTCATTTGCCGAAGTTATCGAGCTTCAAAGTTTGAAAAGTCACAAAAGTTGTGTGTTTGAGCACATAAAGTACTATTTTTCTTGGAAATGCAACAAGATGCAATAATGATGTGTTGTGGCATCTTCAAAATCTCGTCGAGCTGATTAATTTGGTACTTTGCTTAACAAATTTGGTCCTCATTTGCCGAAGTTATCGAGCTTTTTAAGTTTGAAAAGTCACAAAAGTTGTGTGTTTGAGCACATAAAGTACTATTTTTCTTGGAAATGCAACAAGATGCAATCATGATTTGTTGTGACATCTTATAGATCTCGTCGAGCTGATGAATCTGCCACTTTGTTTAACAAATTTGGTCCTCATTTGCCGAAGTTATCTAGCTTAAAAGTTTGAAAAGTCACAAAAGTTGTTTGTTTGATCACCTAAAGTACTATTTTTCTTGGAAATGCAACAAGATGCAATCATGATTTGTTGTGACATCTTAAATAGCTCGTCGAGCTGATGAATCTGCCACTTTGTTTAACAAATTTGGTCCTCATTTGCCGAAGTTATCGAGCTTTTTAAGTTTGAAAAGTCACAAAAGTTGTGTGTTTGAGCAAATAAAGTACTATTTTTCTTGGAAATGCAACAAGATGCAATCATGATTTGTTGTGACATCTTATAGATCTCGTCGAGCTGATGAATCTGCCACTTTGTTTAACAAATTTGGTCCTCATTTGCCGAAGTTATCTAGCTTAAAAGTTTGAAAAGTCTCAAAAGTTCTGTGTTTGAGCACGTAAAGTACTATTTTTCTTGGAAATACAACAAGATGCAATAATGATGTGTTGTGGCATCTTCAAAATCTCGTCGAGCTGATTAATTTGACACTTTGTTTAACAAATTTGGTCCTCATTTGCCGAAGTTATCGAGCTTCAAAGTTTGAAAAGTCTCAAAAGTTCTGTGTTTGAGCACGTAAAGTATGATTTTCCTTGGAAATGCAACAAAATGCAATTATGATTTGTTGTAACATCTTAAAGATCTCGTGGATCTGATGAATTTGCCACTTTGTTTAACAAATTTGGTCCTTATTTGTCGAGGTTATCCAGCTTCAAAGTTTGAAGAGTCTCAAAAGTTGTGTGTTTGAGCACGTAAAGTACTATTTTTCTTGGATATTCAACATGATGCAATCATGATTTGTTGTGACATCTTAAAGATCTCGTCGAGCTGATTAATTTGACACTTTGTTTAACAAATTTGGTCCTCATTTGCCGAAGTTATCGAGCTTCAAAGTTTGAAAAGTCTCAAAAGTTCTGTGTTTGAGCACGTAAAGTATGATTTTCCTTGGAAATGCAACAAAATGCAATTATGATTTGTTGTAACATCTTAAAGATCTCGTGGAGCTGATGAATTTGCCACTTTGTTTAACAAATTTGGTCCTTATTTGTCGAGGTTATCCAGCTTCAAAGTTTGAAGAGTCTCAAAAGTTCTGTGTTTGAGCACGTAAAGTATGATTTTCCTTGGAAATGCAACAAAATGCAATCATGATTTGTTGTGACATCTTATAGATCTCGTCGAGCTGATGAATCTGCCACTTTGTTTAACAAATTTGGTCCTCATTTGCCGAAGTTATCTAGCTTAAAAGTTTGAAAAGTCACAAAAGTTGTTTGTTTGATCACCTAAAGTACTATTTTTCTTGGAAATGCAACAAGATGCAATCATGATTTGTTGTGACATCTTAAATAGCTCGTCGAGCTGATGAATCTGCCACTTTGTTTAACAAATTTGGTCCTCATTTGCCGAAGTTATCGAGCTTTTTAAGTTTGAAAAGTCACAAAAGTTGTGTGTTTGAGCAAATAAAGTACTATTTTTCTTGGAAATGCAACAAGATGCAATCATGATTTGTTGTGACATCTTATAGATCTCGTCGAGCTGATGAATCTGCCACTTTGTTTAACAAATTTGGTCCTCATTTGCCGAAGTTATCTAGCTTAAAAGTTTGAAAAGTCTCAAAAGTTCTGTGTTTGAGCACGTAAAGTACTATTTTTCTTGGAAATACAACAAGATGCAATAATGATGTGTTGTGGCATCTTCAAAATCTCGTCGAGCTGATTAATTTGACACTTTGTTTAACAAATTTGGTCCTCATTTGCCGAAGTTATCGAGCTTTTTAAGTTTGAAAAGTCACAAAAGTTGTGTGTTTGAGCACATGAAGTGCTATTTTTCTTGGAAATTCAACAAGATGCAATCGTGATTTGTTGTGACATCTTAAAGATCTCGTCGAGCTGATGAATCTGCCACTTTGTTTAACAAATTTGGTCCTCATTTGCCGAAGTTATCGAGCTTTTTAAGTTTGAAAAGTCACAAAAGTTGTGTGTTTGAGCACATACAGTACTATTTTTCTTGGAAATGCAACAAGATGCAATCATGATTTGTTGTGACATCTTCAAGATCTCGTCGAGCTGATGAATTTACCACTTTGTTTAACAAATTTGGTCCTCATTTGCCGATGTTTTCGAACTTCCAAGTTTGAAGAGTCTCAAAAGATATGTGTTTGAGCACATAAAGTACTATTATTTTTGGAAATGCAACAAGATGCAATCATGATTTGTTGTGACTCCTTAAAGATCTCGTCGAGCTGATGAATTTGCCACTTTGTTTAACAAATTTGGTCCTCATTTCCCGAAGTTATCGAGCTTCAAACTTTGAAAAGTCTCAAAAGTTCTGTGTTTGAGCACGTAAAGTACTATTTTTCTTGGAAATACAACAAGATGCAATAATTATGTGTTGTGGCATCTTCAAAATCTCGTCGAGCTGATTAATTTGACACTTTGTTTAACAAATTTGGTCCTCATTTGCCGAAGTTATCGAGCTTTTTAAGTTTGAAAAGTCACAAAAGTTGTGTGTTTGAGCACATGAAGTGCTATTTTTCTTGGAAATTCAACAAGATGCAATAATGATGTGTTGTGGCATCTTCAAAATCTCGTCGAGCTGATTAATTTGGTACTTTGCTTAACAAATTTGGACCTCATTTGCCGAAGTTTTCGAGCTTCAAATTTTGAAAAGTCTCAAAAGTTGTGTGTTTGAGCACATACAGTACTATTTTTCTTGGAAATGCAACAAGATGCAATAATGATGTGTTGTGGCATCTTCAAAATCTCGTCGAGCTGATTAATTTGGTACTTTGCTTAACAAATTTGGACCTCATTTGCCGAAGTTATCGAGCTTCAAAGTTTGAAAAGTCACAAAAGTTGTGTGTTTGAGCACATAAAGTACTATTTTTCTTGGAAATGCAACAAGATGCAATAATGATGTGTTGTGGCATCTTCAAAATCTCGTCGAGCTGATTAATTTGGTACTTTGCTTAACAAATTTGGTCCTCATTTGCCGAAGTTATCGAGCTTTTTAAGTTTGAAAAGTCACAAAAGTTGTGTGTTTGAGCACATAAAGTACTATTTTTCTTGGAAATGCAACAAGATGCAATCATGATTTGTTGTGACATCTTATAGATCTCGTCGAGCTGATGAATCTGCCACTTTGTTTAACAAATTTGGTCCTCATTTGCCGAAGTTATCTAGCTTAAAAGTTTGAAAAGTCACAAAAGTTGTTTGTTTGATCACCTAAAGTACTATTTTTCTTGGAAATGCAACAAGATGCAATCATGATTTGTTGTGACATCTTAAAGATCTCGTCGAGCTGATGAATTTGCCACTTTGTTTAACAAATTTGGTCCTCATTTCCCGAAGTTATCGAGCTTCAAAGTTTGAAAAGTCTCAAAAGTTCTGTGTTTGAGCACGTAAAGTACTATTTTTCTTGGAAATACAACAAGATGCAATAATGATGTGTTGTGGCATCTTCAAAATCTCGTCGAGCTGATTAATTTGGCACTTTGTTTAACAAATTTGATCCTCAATTGCCGAAGTTATCGAGCTTCAAAGTTTGAAAAGTCTCAAAAGTTCTGTGTTTGAGCACGTCAAGTACTATTTTTCTTGGAAATTCACCAAGATGCAATCATGATTTGTTGTGACATCTTAAAGATCTCGTCGAGCTGATTAATTTGACACTGTGTTTAACAAATTTGGTCCTCAATTGCCGAAGTTATCGAGCTTCGAAGTTTGAAAAGTCACAAAAGTTGTGTGATTGAACACATAAAGTATTATTTTCCTTGGAAACTCAACAAGATACAATAATGGTGTTTTGTGGCGTCTTCAAAATCTCGTCGAGCTGATTAATTTGACACTTTGTTTAACAAATTTGGTCCTCATTTGCCGAGGTTATCCAGCTTCAAAGTTTGAAGAGTCTCAAAAGTTGTGGGTTTGAGCACGTATAGTACTATTTTTCTTGGATATTCAACATGATGCAATCATGATTTGTTGTGACATCTTAAAGATCTTGTCGAGCTGATTAATTTGGCACTTTGTTTAACAAATTTGGTCCTCATTTGCCGAAGTTATCGAGCTTCAAAATTTGAAAAGTCTCAAAAGATGTATGTTTGAGCACATAAAGTACTATTTTCCTTGGATATTCAACATGATGCAATCATGATTTGTTGTGACATCTTAAAGATCTCGTCGAGCTGATTAATTTGCCACTTTGTTTAACAAATTTGGTCCTCATTTGCCGAAGTTATCGAGCTTCAAAGTTTGAAAAGTCTCAAAAGTTCTGTGTTTGAGCACGTAAAGAACTATTTTTCTTGGAAATGCTACAAGATGCAATCATGATGTGGTGTGACATCTTAAAGATCTCGCCGAGCTGATGAATTTGCCACTTTGTTTAACAAATTTGGTCCTCATTTGCCGAAGTTATCGAGCTTCAAAGTTTGAAAAGTCTCAAAAGTTCTGTGTTTGAGCACGTAAAGGACTATTTTTCTTGGAAATTCAACAAGATGCAATAATGATGTGATGTGGCATCTTCAAAATCTCGTCGAGCTGATTAATTTGGCACTTTGTTTAACAAATTTGGTCCTCATTTGCCGAAGTTATCGAGCTTCAAAGTTTGAAAAGTCTCAAAAGTTCTGTGTTTGAGCACGTAAAGTACTATTTTTCTTGGAAATTCAACAAGATGCAATAATGATGTGATGTGGCATCTTCAAAATCTCGTCGAGCTGATTAATTTGGCACTTTGTTTAACAAATTTGGTCCTCATTTGCCGAAGTTATCGATCTTCAAAGTTTGAAAAGTCTCAAAAGTTCTGTGTTTGAGCACGTAAAGGACTATTTTTCTTGGAAATTCAACAAGATGCAATCATGATTTGTTGTGACATCTTAAAGATCTCGTCGAGCTGATGAATTTGCCACTTTGTTTAACAAATTTGGTCCTTATTTGTCGAGGTTATCCAGCTTCAAAGTTTGAAGAGTCTCAAAAGTTGTGTGTTTGAGCACGTAAAGTACTATTTTTCTTGGATATTCAACATGATGCAATCATGATTTGTTGTGACATCTTAAAGATCTTGTCGAGCTGATTAATTTGGCACTTTGTTTAACAAATTTGGTCCTCATTTGCCGAAGTTATCGAGCTTCAAAATTTGAAAAGTCTCAAAAGATGTGTGTTTGAGCACATAAAGTACTATTTTCCTTGGAAATGCTACAAGATGCAATCATGATGTGGTGTGACATCTTAAAGATCTCGTCGAGCTGATTAATTTGGCACTTTGTTTAACAAACTTGGCCTTCATTTGCCGAAGTTAACGAGCTTGAAAGTTTGAAAAGTCTCAAAAGTTCTGTGTTTGAGCACGTAAAGTACTATTTTTCATGGAAATTCAACAAGATGCAATAATGATGTGTTGTGGCATCTTCAAAATCTCGTCGAGCTGATTAATTTGGCACTTTGTTTAACAAATTTGGTCCTCATTTGCCAAAGTTATCGAGCTTCAAAGTTTGAAAAGTCTCAAAAGTTCTGTGTTTGAGCACGTAAAGGACTATTTTTCTTGGAAATTCAACAAGATGCAATAATGATGTGATGTGGCATCTTCAAAATCTCGTCGAGCTGATTAATTTGGCACTTTGTTTAACAAATTTGGTCCTCATTTGCCGAAGTTATCGATCTTCAAAGTTTGAAAAGTTTCAAAAGTTCTGTGTTTGAGCACGTAAAGTACTATTTTTCTTACAAATTCAACAAGATTCAATAATGATTTGTTTTGGCATCTTCAAAATCTCGTCGAGCTTATTAATTTGGCACCTTGTTTACCAAATTTGGTCCTCATTTGCCGAAGTTATCGAGCTTCAAAGT
The DNA here is from genome assembly GCF_040115645.1 of Euwallacea fornicatus. Taxonomy (NCBI): domain Eukaryota; kingdom Metazoa; phylum Arthropoda; class Insecta; order Coleoptera; family Curculionidae; genus Euwallacea; species Euwallacea fornicatus. Next base: position 234,359 of record NW_027096064.1, on the reverse strand, counting down.
TTGAAAAGTCTCAAAAGTTGTGTGTTTGAGCATGTAAAGTACTATTTTTCTTGGATATTCAACATGATGCAATCATGATTTGTTGTGACATCTTAAAGATCTTGTCGAGCTGATTAATTTGGCACCTTGTTTACCAAATTTGGTCCTCATTTGCCGAAGTTATCGAGCTTCAAAGTTTGAAAAGTCTCAAAAGTTGTTTGTTTGAGCACATAAAGTATTATTTTCCTTGGAAATGCTACAAGATGCAATCATGATTTGTTGTGACATCTTAAAGATCTCGTCGAGCTGATTAATTTGACACTTTGTTTAACAAATTTGGTCCTCATTTGCCGAAGTTATCGCGCTTCAAAGTTTGAAAAGTCTCAAAAGTTCTGTGTTTGAGCACGTAAAGTATGATTTTCCTTGGAAATGCAACAAAATGCAATTATGATTTGTTGTAACATCTTAAAGATCTCGTGGAGCTGATGAATTTGCCACTTTGTTTAACAAATTTGGTCCTCATTTGCCGAAGTTATCGAGCTTCAAAATTTGAAAAGTCTCAAAAGTTCTGTGTTTGAGCACGTAAAGGACTATTTTTCTTGGAAATTCAACAAGATGCAATAATGATGTGATGTGGCATCTTCAAAATCTCGTCGAGCTGATTAATTTGGCACTTTGTTTAACAAATTTGGTCCTCATTTGCCGAAGTTATCGATCTTCAAAGTTTGAAAAGTCTCAAAAGTTCTGTGTTTGAGCACGTAAAGGACTATTTTTCTTGGAAATTCAACAAGATGCAATCATGATTTGTTGTGACATCTTAAAGATCTCGTCGAGCTGATGAATTTGCCACTTTGTTTAACAAATTTGGTCCTTATTTGTCGAGGTTATCCAGCTTCAAAGTTTGAAGAGTCTCAAAAGTTGTGTGTTTGAGCACGTAAAGTACTATTTTTCTTGGATATTCAACATGATGCAATCATGATTTGTTGTGACATCTTAAAGATCTTGTCGAGCTGATTAATTTGGCACTTTGTTTAACAAATTTGGTCCTCATTTGCCGAAGTTATCGAGCTTCAAAATTTGAAAAGTCTCAAAAGATGTGTGTTTGAGCACATAAAGTACTATTTTCCTTGGAAATGCTACAAGATGCAATCATGATGTGGTGTGACATCTTAAAGATCTCGTCGAGCTGATTAATTTGGCACTTTGTTTAACAAACTTGGCCTTCATTTGCCGAAGTTAACGAGCTTGAAAGTTTGAAAAGTCTCAAAAGTTCTGTGTTTGAGCACGTAAAGTACTATTTTTCTTGGAAATTCAACAAGATGCAATAATGATGTGTTGTGGCATCTTCAAAATCTCGTCGAGCTGATTAATTTGGCACTTTGTTTAACAAATTTGGTCCTCATTTGCCAAAGTTATCGAGCTTCAAAGTTTGAAAAGTCTCAAAAGTTCTGTGTTTGAGCACGTAAAGGACTATTTTTCTTGGAAATTCAACAAGATGCAATAATGATGTGATGTGGCATCTTCAAAATCTCGTCGAGCTGATTAATTTGGCACTTTGTTTAACAAATTTGGTCCTCATTTGCCGAAGTTATCGATCTTCAAAGTTTGAAAAGTTTCAAAAGTTCTGTGTTTGAGCACGTAAAGTACTATTTTTCTTACAAATTCAACAAGATTCAATAATGATTTGTTTTGGCATCTTCAAAATCTCGTCGAGCTTATTAATTTGGCACCTTGTTTACCAAATTTGGTCCTCATTTGCCGAAGTTATCGAGCTTCAAAGTTTGAAAAGTCTCAAAAGTTGTGTGTTTGAGCATGTAAAGTACTATTTTTCTTGGATATTCAACATGATGCAATCATGATTTGTTGTGACATCTTAAAGATCTTGTCGAGCTGATTAATTTGGCACCTTGTTTACCAAATTTGGTCCTCATTTGCCGAAGTTATCGAGCTTCAAAGTTTGAAAAGTCTCAAAAGTTGTTTGTTTGAGCACATAAAGTATTATTTTCCTTGGAAATGCTACAAGATGCAATCATGATTTGTTGTGACATCTTAAAGATCTCGTCGAGCTGATTAATTTGACACTTTGTTTAACAAATTTGGTCCTCATTTGCCGAAGTTATCGCGCTTCAAAGTTTGAAAAGTCTCAAAAGTTCTGTGTTTGAGCACGTAAAGTATGATTTTCCTTGGAAATGCAACAAAATGCAATTATGATTTGTTGTAACATCTTAAAGATCTCGTGGAGCTGATGAATTTGCCACTTTGTTTAACAAATTTGGTCCTCATTTGCCGAAGTTATCGAGTTTCAAAATTTGAAAAGTCTCAAAAGTTCTGTGTTTGAGCACGTAAAGTACTATTTTTCTTGGAAATTCAACAAGATGCAATAATGTTGTGTTGTGGCATCTTCAAAATCTCGTCGAGCTGATTAATTTGGCACTTCGTTTAACAAATTTGGTCCTCATTTGCCGAAGTTATCGTGCTTCAAAGTTTGAAAAGTCTCAAAAGTTGTGTGTTTGAGCACGTAAAGTACTATTTTTCTTGGAAATTCAACAACATGCAATAATGATGTGTTGTGGCATCTTCAAAATCTCGTCGAGCTGATTAATTTGGCACTTCGTTTAACAAATTTGGTCCTCATTTGCCGAAGTTATCGAGCTTCAAAGTTTGAAAAGCCAAAAAAGTTGTGTGTTTGAGCACATAAAGTACTAAGTTTTTTGGAATTTCAACAAGATGCAATAATGATTTGTTGTGACATATTAAAGATCTCATCGAGCTGATTAACTTGACACTTGGTTTAACAAATTTGGTCCTCATTTGCCGAAGTTATCGAGCTTCAAAGTTTGAAAAGTCACAAAAGTTGTGTGTTTGAGCACATAAAGTATTATTTTCCTTGGAAATTCAACAAGATGCAATAATGATGTGTTGTGGCATCTTCAAAATCTCGTCGAGCTGATTAATTTGGCACTTTGTTTAACAAATTTGTTCCTCATTTGCCGAAGTTATCGAGCTTCAAAGTTTGAAAAGTCTCAAAAGTTCTGTGTTTAAGCACGTAAAGTACTATTTTTCTTGGAAATTCAACAATATGCAATAATGATGTGTTGTGGCATCTTCAAAATCTCGTCGACCTGATTAATTTGTCACTTTGTTTAACAAATTTGGTCCTCATTTGCCGAAGTTATCGAGCTTCAAAGTTTGAAAAGTCTCAAAAGTTCTGTGTTTGAGCACGTAAAGTACTATTTTTCTTGGAAATGCTACAAGATGCAATCATGATGTGGTGTGACATCTTAAAGATCTCGCCGAGCTGATGAATTTGACACTTTGTTTAACAAATTTGGTCCTCATTTGCCGAAGTTATCGAGCTTCAAATTTTGAAAAGTCTCAAAAGATGTGTGTTTGAGCACATAAAGTACTATTTTCCTTGGAAATGCTACAAGATGCAATCATGATGTGGTGTGACATCTTAAAGATCTCGCCGAGCTGATGAATTTGCCACTTTTTTTAACAAATTTGGTCCTCATTTGCCGAAGTTATCGAGCTTCAAATTTTGAAAAGTCTCAAAAGTTCTGTGTTTGAGCACGTAAAGTACTATTTTTCTTGGAAATTCAACAAGATGCAATAATGATGTGTTGTGGCATCTTCAAAACCTCATCCAGCTGATTAATTTGGCACTTTGTTTTACGAATTTGGTCCTCATTTGCCGAAGTTATCGAGCTTCAAATTTTGAAAAGTCTCAAAAGTTGTTTGTTTGAGCACATAAAGTACTATTTTTCTTGGAAATTCAACAAGTTGCAATAATGATGTGTTGTGGCATCTTCAAAATCTCGTCGAGCTGATTAATTTGGCACTTTGTTTAACAAATTTGGTCCTCATTTGCCGAAGTTATCGAGCTTCAAAATTTGAAAAGTCTCAAAAGATGTGTGTTTGAGCACGAAAAGTACTATTTTTCTTGCAAATTCAACAAGATTCAATAATGATGTGTTGTGGCATCTTCAAAATCTCGTCGAGCTGATTAATTTGGCACTTTGTTTAACAAATTTGTTCCTCATTTGCCGAAGTTATCGAGCTTCAAAGTTTGAAAAGTCTCAAAAGTTCTGTGTTTAAGCACGTAAAGTACTATTTTTCTTGGAAATTCAACAAGATGCAATAATGATGTGTTGTGCCATCTTCAAAATCACGTCGAGCTGATTAATTTGGCACTTTGTTTAATAAATTTGGCCCTCATTTGCCGAAGTTAACGAGCTTCAAAATTTGAAAAGTCAAAAATGTTGTGTGTTGAGCACATAAAGTACCATTTTTCTTGGAATTTCAACAAGATGCAATAATGATTTGGTATGAGATCTTAAATATATCGTCGAGCTGATTAACTTGACACTTCGTTTAACAAATTTGGTCCTCATTTGCCGAAGTTATCGAGCTTCAAATTTTGAAAAGTCTCAAAAGTTCTGTGTTTGAGCACGTAAAGTACTATTTTTCTTGGAAATTCGACAAGATGCAATAATGATGTGTTGTGGCATCTTCAAAATCTCGTCGAGCTGATTAATTTGGCACTTTGTTTAACAAATTTGGTCCTCATTTGCCAAAGTTATCGAGCTTCAAAGTTTGAAAAGTCTCAAAAGTTCTGTGTTTGAGCACGTAAAGGACTATTTTTCTTGGAAATTCAACAAGATGCAATAATGATGTGATGTGGCATCTTCAAAATCTCGTCGAGCTGATTAATTTGGCACTTTGTTTAACAAATTTGGTCCTCATTTGCCGAAGTTATCGATCTTCAAAGTTTGAAAAGTTTCAAAAGTTCTGTGTTTGAGCACGTAAAGTACTATTTTTCTTACAAATTCAACAAGATTCAATAATGATTTGTTTTGGCATCTTCAAAATCTCGTCGAGCTTATTAATTTGGCACCTTGTTTACCAAATTTGGTCCTCATTTGCCGAAGTTATCGAGCTTCAAAGTTTGAAAAGTCTCAAAAGTTGTGTGTTTGAGCATGTAAAGTACTATTTTTCTTGGATATTCAACATGATGCAATCATGATTTGTTGTGACATCTTAAAGATCTTGTCGAGCTGATTAATTTGGCACCTTGTTTACCAAATTTGGTCCTCATTTGCCGAAGTTATCGAGCTTCAAAGTTTGAAAAGTCTCAAAAGTTGTTTGTTTGAGCACATAAAGTATTATTTTCCTTGGAAATGCTACAAGATGCAATCATGATTTGTTGTGACATCTTAAAGATCTCGTCGAGCTGATTAATTTGACACTTTGTTTAACAAATTTGGTCCTCATTTGCCGAAGTTATCGCGCTTCAAAGTTTGAAAAGTCTCAAAAGTTCTGTGTTTGAGCACGTAAAGTATGATTTTCCTTGGAAATGCAACAAAATGCAATTATGATTTGTTGTAACATCTTAAAGATCTCGTGGAGCTGATGAATTTGCCACTTTGTTTAACAAATTTGGTCCTCATTTGCCGAAGTTATCGAGCTTCAAAATTTGAAAAGTCTCAAAAGTTCTGTGTTTGAGCACGTAAAGTACTATTTTTCTTGGAAATTCAACAAGATGCAATAATGTTGTGTTGTGGCATCTTCAAAATCTCGTCGAGCTGATTAATTTGGCACTTCGTTTAACAAATTTGGTCCTCATTTGCCGAAGTTATCGTGCTTCAAAGTTTGAAAAGTCTCAAAAGTTGTGTGTTTGAGCACGTAAAGTACTATTTTTCTTGGAAATTCAACAACATGCAATAATGATGTGTTGTGGCATCTTCAAAATCTCGTCGAGCTGATTAATTTGGCACTTCGTTTAACAAATTTGGTCCTCATTTGCCGAAGTTATCGAGCTTCAAAGTTTGAAAAGCCAAAAAAGTTGTGTGTTTGAGCACATAAAGTACTAAGTTTTTTGGAATTTCAACAAGATGCAATAATGATTTGTTGTGACATATTAAAGATCTCATCGAGCTGATTAACTTGACACTTGGTTTAACAAATTTGGTCCTCATTTGCCGAAGTTATCGAGCTTCAAAGTTTGAAAAGTCACAAAAGTTGTGTGTTTGAGCACATAAAGTATTATTTTCCTTGGAAATTCAACAAGATGCAATAATGATGTGTTGTGGCATCTTCAAAATCTCGTCGAGCTGATTAATTTGGCACTTTGTTTAACAAATTTGTTCCTCATTTGCCGAAGTTATCGAGCTTCAAAGTTTGAAAAGTCTCAAAAGTTCTGTGTTTAAGCACGTAAAGTACTATTTTTCTTGGAAATTCAACAATATGCAATAATGATGTGTTGTGGCATCTTCAAAATCTCGTCGACCTGATTAATTTGTCACTTTGTTTAACAAATTTGGTCCTCATTTGCCGAAGTTATCGAGCTTCAAAGTTTGAAAAGTCTCAAATGTTCTGTGTTTGAGCACGTAAAGTACTATTTTTCTTGGAAATGCTACAAGATGCAATCATGATGTGGTGTGACATCTTAAAGATCTCGCCGAGCTGATGAATTTGACACTTTGTTTAACAAATTTGGTCCTCATTTGCCGAAGTTATCGAGCTTCAAATTTTGAAAAGTCTCAAAAGATGTGTGTTTGAGCACATAAAGTACTATTTTTCTTGGAAATTCAACAAGATGCAATAATGATGTGTTGTGGCATCTTCAAAATCTCATCCAGCTGATTAATTTGGCACTTTGTTTTACGAATTTGGTCCTCATTTGCCGAAGTTATCGAGCTTCAAATTTTGAAAAGTCTCAAAAGTTGTTTGTTTGAGCACATAAAGTACTATTTTTCTTGGAAATTCAACAAGTTGCAATAATGATGTGTTGTGGCATCTTCAAAATCTCGTCGAGCTGATTAATTTGGCACTTTGTTTAACAAATTTGGTCCTCATTTGCCGAAGTTATCGAGCTTCAAAATTTGAAAAGTCTCAAAAGATGTGTGTTTGAGCACGAAAAGTACTATTTTTCTTGCAAATTCAACAAGATTCAATAATGATGTGTTGTGGCATCTTCAAAATCTCGTCGAGCTGATTAATTTGGCACTTTGTTTAACAAATTTGTTCCTCATTTGCCGAAGTTATCGAGCTTCAAAGTTTGAAAAGTCTCAAAAGTTCTGTGTTTAAGCACGTAAAGTACTATTTTTCTTGGAAATTCAACAAGATGCAATAATGATGTGTTGTGCCATCTTCAAAATCACGTCGAGCTGATTAATTTGGCACTTTGTTTAATAAATTTGGCCCTCATTTGCCGAAGTTAACGAGCTTCAAAATTTGAAAAGTCAAAAATGTTGTGTGTTGAGCACATAAAGTACCATTTTTCTTGGAATTTCAACAAGATGCAATAATGATTTGGTATGAGATCTTAAATATATCGTCGAGCTGATTAACTTGACACTTCGTTTAACAAATTTGGTCCTCATTTGCCGAAGTTATCGAGCTTCAAATTTTGAAAAGTCTCAAAAGTTCTGTGTTTGAGCACGTAAAGTACTATTTTTCTTGGAAATTCGACAAGATGCAATAATGATGTGTTGTGGCATCTTCAAAATCTCGTCGAGCTGATTAATTTGTCACTTTGTTTACCAAATTTGGTCCTCATTTGCCGAAGTTATCGAGCTTCAAAGTTTGAAAAGTCTCAAAAGTTGTTTGTTTGAGCACATAAAGTATTATTTTCCTTGGAAATGCTACAAGATGCAATCATGATGTGGTGTGACATCTTAAAGATCTCGCCGAGCTGATGAATTTGCCACTTTGTTTAATAAATTTGGTCCTCATTTGCCGAAGTTATCGAGCTTCAAAGTTTGAAAAGTCTCAAAACTTGTGTGTTTGAGCACGTAAAGTATTATTTTTCTTGCAACTTCAACAAGATTCAATAATGATTTGTTTTGGCATCTTCAAAATCTCGTCGAGCTGATTAATTTGGCACCTTGTTTACCAAATTTGGTCCTCATTTGCCGAAGTTATCGAGCTTCAAAGTTTGAAAAGTCTCAAAAGTTGTTTGTTTGAGCACATAAAGTATTATTTTCCTTGGAAATGCTACAAGATGCAATCATGATGTGGTGTGACATCTTAAAGATCTCGCCGAGCTGATGAATTTGCCACTTTGTTTAACAAATTTGGTCCTCATTTGCCGAAGTTATCGAGCTTCAAAGTTTGAAAAGTCTCAAAAGTTCTGTGTTTGAGCACGTAAAGTACTATTTTTCTTGGAAATTCAACAACATGCAATAATGATGTGTTGTGGCATCTTCAAAATCTCGTCGAGCTGATTAATTTGTCACTTTGTTTACCAAATTTGGTCCTCATTTGCCGAAGTAATCGAGCTTCAAAGTTTGAAAAGTCTCAAAAGTTTTGTGTTTGCGCACGTAAAGTACTATTTTTCTTGGAAATTCAACAAGATGCAATAATGATGTGGTGCGACATCTTAAAGATCTCGTCGAGCTGATTAATTTGGCACTTTGTTTAACAACTTTGGTCCTCATTTGCCGAAGTTATCGAGTTTCAAAGTTTGAAAAGTCTCAAAAGTTCTGTGTTTGAGCACGTAAAGTACTATTTTTCTTTGAAATTCAACAAGATGCAATCATGCTGTGGTGCGACATCTTAAAGATCTCGCCGAGCTGATTAACTTGACACTTCGTTTAACAAATTTGTTCCTCATTTGCCGAAGTTATCGAGCTTCAAAATTTGAAAAGTCTCAAAAGATGTGTGTTTGAGCACATAAAGTACTATTTTCCTTGGAAATGCTACAAGATGCAATCATGATGTGGTGTGACATCTTAAAGATCTCGCCGAGCTGATGAATTTGCCACTTTGTTTAACAAATTTGGTCCTCATTTGCCGAAGTTATCGTGCTTCAAAGTTTGAAAAGTCTCAAAAGTTGTGTGTTTGAGCACGTAAAGTACTATTTTTCTTGGAAATTCAACAACATGCAATAATGATGTGTTGTGGCATCTTCAAAATCTCGTCGAGCTGATTAATTTGGCACTTCGTTTAACAAATTTGGTCCTCATTTGCCGAAGTTATCGAGCTTCAAAGTTTGAAAAGCCAAAAAAGTTGTGTGTTTGAGCACATAAAGTACTATGTTTTTTGGAATTTCAACAAGATGCAATAATGATTTGTTGTGACATATTAAAGATCTCATCGAGCTGATTAACTTGACACTTGGTTTAACAAATTTGGTCCTCATTTGCCGAAGTTATCGAGCTTCAAAGTTTGAAAAGTCACAAAAGTTGTGTGTTTGAGCACATAAAGTATTATTTTCCTTGGAAATTCAACAAGATGCAATAATGATGTGTTGTGGCATCTTCAAAATCTCGTCGAGCTGATTAATTTGGCACTTCGTTTAACAAATTTGTTCCTCATTTGCCGAAGTTATCGAGCTTCAAAGTTTGAAAAGTCTCAAAAGTTCTGTGTTTAAGCACGTAAAGTACTATTTTTCTTGGAAACTCAACAAGATGCAATAATGATGTGTTGTGCCATCTTCAAAATCACGTCGAGCTGATTAATTTGGCACTTTGTTTAATAAATTTGGCCCTCATTTGCCGAAGTTAACGAGCTTCAAAATTTGAAAAGTCTCAAAAGTTCTGTGTTTGAGCACGTAAAGTACTATTTTTCTTGGAAATTCAACAAGATGCAATAATGATGTGTTGTGGCATCTTCAAAATCTCGTCGAGCTGATTAATTTGCCACTTTGTTTAACAAATTTGGTCCTCATTTGCCGAGGTTATCCAGCTTCAAAGTTTGAAGAGTCACAAAAGTTGTGTGTTTGAGCACGTAAAGTACTATTTTTCTTGGATATTCAACATGATGCAATCATGATTTGTTGTGACATCTTAAAGATCTTGTCGAGCTGATTAATTTGGCACTTTGTTTAACAAATTTGGTCCTCATTTGCCGAAGTTATCGAGCTTCAAAGTTTGAAAAGTCAAAAATGTTGTGTGTTGAGCACATAAAGTACCATTTTTCTTGGAATTTCAACAAGATGCAATAATGATTTGGTATGAGATCTTAAATATATCGTCGAGCTGATTAACTTGACACTTCGTTTAACAAATTTGGTCCTCATTTGCCGAAGTTATCGAGCTTCAAATTTTGAAAAGTCTCAAAAGTTCTGTGTTTGAGCACGTAAAGTACTATTTTTCTTGGAAATTCGACAAGATGCAATAATGATGTGTTGTGGCATCTTCAAAATCTCGTCGAGCTGATTAATTTGTCACTTTGTTTACCAAATTTGGTCCTCATTTGCCGAAGTTATCGAGCTTCAAAGTTTGAAAAGTCTCAAAAGTTGTTTGTTTGAGCACATAAAGTATTATTTTCCTTGGAAATGCTACAAGATGCAATCATGATGTGGTGTGACATCTTAAAGATCTCGCCGAGCTGATGAATTTGCCACTTTGTTTAATAAATTTGGTCCTCATTTGCCGAAGTTATCGAGCTTCAAAGTTTGAAAAGTCTCAAAACTTGTGTGTTTGAGCACGTAAAGTATTATTTTTCTTGCAACTTCAACAAGATTCAATAATGATTTGTTTTGGCATCTTCAAAATCTCGTCGAGCTGATTAATTTGGCACCTTGTTTACCAAATTTGGTCCTCATTTGCCGAAGTTATCGAGCTTCAAAGTTTGAAAAGTCTCAAAAGTTGTTTGTTTGAGCACATAAAGTATTATTTTCCTTGGAAATGCTACAAGATGCAATCATGATGTGGTGTGACATCTTAAAGATCTCGCCGAGCTGATGAATTTGCCACTTTGTTTAACAAATTTGGTCCTCATTTGCCGAAGTTATCGAGCTTCAAAGTTTGAAAAGTCTCAAAAGTTCTGTGTTTGAGCACGTAAAGTACTATTTTTCTTGGAAATTCAACAACATGCAATAATGATGTGTTGTGGCATCTTCAAAATCTCGTCGAGCTGATTAATTTGTCACTTTGTTTACCAAATTTGGTCCTCATTTGCCGAAGTTATCGAGCTTCAAAGTTTGAAAAGTCTCAAAAGTTCTGTGTTTGATCACGTAAAGTACTATTTTTCTTGGAAATTCGACAAGATGCAATAATGATGTGTTGTGGCATCTTCAAAATCTCGTCGAGCTGATTAATTTGTCACTTTGTTTACCAAATTTGGTCCTCATTTGCCGAAGTAATCGAGCTTCAAAGTTTGAAAAGTCTCAAAAGTTCTGTGTTTGAGCACGTAAAGTACTATTTTTCTTGGAAATTCAACAAGATGCAATAATGATGTGGTGCGACATCTTAAAGATCTCGTCGAGCTGATTAATTTGGCACTTTGTTTAACAACTTTGGTCCTCATTTGCCGAAGTTATCGAGTTTCAAAGTTTGAAAAGTCTCAAAAGTTCTGTGTTTGAGCACGTAAAGTACTATTTTTCTTTGAAATTCAACAAGATGCAATCATGCTGTGGTGCGACATCTTAAAGATCTCGCCGAGCTGATTAACTTGACACTTCGTTTAACAAATTTGTTCCTCATTTGCCGAAGTTATCGAGCTTCAAAATTTGAAAAGTCTCAAAAGATGTGTGTTTGAGCACATAAAGTACTATTTTCCTTGGAAATGCTACAAGATGCAATCATGATGTGGTGTGACATCTTAAAGATCTCGCCGAGCTGATGAATTTGCCACTTTGTTTAACAAATTTGGTCCTCATTTGCCGAAGTTATCGTGCTTCAAAGTTTGAAAAGTCTCAAAAGTTGTGTGTTTGAGCACGTAAAGTACTATTTTTCTTGGAAATTCAACAACATGCAATAATGATGTGTTGTGGCATCTTCAAAATCTCGTCGAGCTGATTAATTTGGCACTTTGTTTAACAAATTTGTTCCTCATTTGCCGAAGTTATCGAGCTTCAAAGTTTGAAAAGTCTCAAAAGTTCTGTGTTTAAGCACGTAAAGTACTATTTTTCTTGGAAATTCAACAAGATGCAATAATGATGTGTTGTGCCATCTTCAAAATCACGTCGAGCTGATTAATTTGGCACTTTGTTTAATAAATTTGGCCCTCATTTGCCGAAGTTAACGAGCTTCAAAATTTGAAAAGTCAAAAATGTTGTGTGTTGAGCACATAAAGTACCATTTTTCTTGGAATTTCAACAAGATGCAATAATGATTTGGTATGAGATCTTAAATATATCGTCGAGCTGATTAACTTGACACTTCGTTTAACAAATTTGGTCCTCATTTGCCGAAGTTATCGAGCTTCAAATTTTGAAAAGTCTCAAAAGTTCTGTGTTTGAGCACGTAAAGTACTATTTTTCTTGGAAATTCGACAAGATGCAATAATGATGTGTTGTGGCATCTTCAAAATCTCGTCGAGCTGATTAATTTGTCACTTTGTTTACCAAATTTGGTCCTCATTTGCCGAAGTTATCGAGCTTCAAAGTTTGAAAAGTCTCAAAAGTTGTTTGTTTGAGCACATAAAGTATTATTTTCCTTGGAAATGCTACAAGATGCAATCATGATGTGGTGTGACATCTTAAAGATCTCGCCGAGCTGATGAATTTGCCACTTTGTTTAATAAATTTGGTCCTCATTTGCCGAAGTTATCGAGCTTCAAAGTTTGAAAAGTCTCAAAACTTGTGTGTTTGAGCACGTAAAGTATTATTTTTCTTGCAACTTCAACAAGATTCAATAATGATTTGTTTTGGCATCTTCAAAATCTCGTCGAGCTGATTAATTTGGCACCTTGTTTACCAAATTTGGTCCTCATTTGCCGAAGTTATCGAGCTTCAAAGTTTGAAAAGTCTCAAAAGTTGTTTGTTTGAGCACATAAAGTATTATTTTCCTTGGAAATGCTACAAGATGCAATCATGATGTGGTGTGACATCTTAAAGATCTCGCCGAGCTGATGAATTTGCCACTTTGTTTAACAAATTTGGTCCTCATTTGCCGAAGTTATCGAGCTTCAAAGTTTGAAAAGTCTCAAAAGTTCTGTGTTTGAGCACGTAAAGTACTATTTTTCTTGGAAATTCAACAACATGCAATAATGATGTGTTGTGGCATCTTCAAAATCTCGTCGAGCTGATTAATTTGTCACTTTGTTTACCAAATTTGGTCCTCATTTGCCGAAGTTATCGAGCTTCAAAGTTTGAAAAGTCTCAAAAGTTCTGTGTTTGATCACGTAAAGTACTATTTTTCTTGGAAATTCGACAAGATGCAATAATGATGTGTTGTGGCATCTTCAAAATCTCGTCGAGCTGATTAATTTGTCACTTTGTTTACCAAATTTGGTCCTCATTTGCCGAAGTAATCGAGCTTCAAAGTTTGAAAAGTCTCAAAAGTTCTGTGTTTGAGCACGTAAAGTACTATTTTTCTTGGAAATTCAACAACATGCAATAATGATGTGTTGTGGCATCTTCAAAATCTCGTCGAGCTGATTAATTTGTCACTTTGTTTACCAAATTTGGTCCTCATTTGCCGAAGTAATCGAGCTTCAAAGTTTGAAAAGTCTCAAAAGTTTTGTGTTTGCGCACGTAAAGTACTATTTTTCTTGGAAATTCAACAAGATGCAATAATGATGTGGTGCGACATCTTAAAGATCTCGTCGAGCTGATTAATTTGGCACTTTGTTTAACAACTTTGGTCCTCATTTGCCGAAGTTATCGAGTTTCAAAGTTTGAAAAGTCTCAAAAGTTCTGTGTTTGAGCACGTAAAGTACTATTTTTCTTTGAAATTCAACAAGATGCAATCATGCTGTGGTGCGACATCTTAAAGATCTCGCCGAGCTGATTAACTTGACACTTCGTTTAACAAATTTGTTCCTCATTTGCCGAAGTTATCGAGCTTCAAAATTTGAAAAGTCTCAAAAGATGTGTGTTTGAGCACATAAAGTACTATTTTCCTTGGAAATGCTACAAGATGCAATCATGATGTGGTGTGACATCTTAAAGATCTCGCCGAGCTGATGAATTTGCCACTTTGTTTAACAAATTTGGTCCTCATTTGCCGAAGTTATCGTGCTTCAAAGTTTGAAAAGTCTCAAAAGTTGTGTGTTTGAGCACGTAAAGTACTATTTTTCTTGGAAATTCAACAACATGCAATAATGATGTGTTGTGGCATCTTCAAAATCTCGTCGAGCTGATTAATTTGGCACTTCGTTTAACAAATTTGGTCCTCATTTGCCGAAGTTATCGAGCTTCAAAGTTTGAAAAGCCAAAAAAGTTGTGTGTTTGAGCACATAAAGTACTATGTTTTTTGGAATTTCAACAAGATGCAATAATGATTTGTTGTGACATATTAAAGATCTCATCGAGCTGATTAACTTGACACTTGGTTTAACAAATTTGGTCCTCATTTGCCGAAGTTATCGAGCTTCAAAGTTTGAAAAGTCACAAAAGTTGTGTGTTTGAGCACATAAAGTATTATTTTCCTTGGAAATTCAACAAGATGCAATAATGATGTGTTGTGGCATCTTCAAAATCTCGTCGAGCTGATTAATTTGGCACTTCGTTTAACAAATTTGTTCCTCATTTGCCGAAGTTATCGAGCTTCAAAGTTTGAAAAGTCTCAAAAGTTCTGTGTTTAAGCACGTAAAGTACTATTTTTCTTGGAAACTCAACAAGATGCAATAATGATGTGTTGTGCCATCTTCAAAATCACGTCGAGCTGATTAATTTGGCACTTTGTTTAATAAATTTGGCCCTCATTTGCCGAAGTTAACGAGCTTCAAAATTTGAAAAGTCTCAAAAGTTCTGTGTTTGAGCACGTAAAGTACTATTTTTCTTGGAAATTCAACAAGATGCAATAATGATGTGTTGTGGCATCTTCAAAATCTCGTCGAGCTGATTAATTTGCCACTTTGTTTAACAAATTTGGTCCTCATTTGCCGAGGTTATCCAGCTTCAAAGTTTGAAGAGTCACAAAAGTTGTGTGTTTGAGCACGTAAAGTACTATTTTTCTTGGATATTCAACATGATGCAATCATGATTTGTTGTGACATCTTAAAGATCTTGTCGAGCTGATTAATTTGGCACTTTGTTTAACAAATTTGGTCCTCATTTGCCGAAGTTATCGAGCTTCAAAGTTTGAAAAGTCAAAAATGTTGTGTGTTGAGCACATAAAGTACCATTTTTCTTGGAATTTCAACAAGATGCAATAATGATTTGGTATGAGATCTTAAATATATCGTCGAGCTGATTAACTTGACACTTCGTTTAACAAATTTGGTCCTCATTTGCCGAAGTTATCGAGCTTCAAATTTTGAAAAGTCTCAAAAGTTCTGTGTTTGAGCACGTAAAGTACTATTTTTCTTGGAAATTCGACAAGATGCAATAATGATGTGTTGTGGCATCTTCAAAATCTCGTCGAGCTGATTAATTTGTCACTTTGTTTACCAAATTTGGTCCTCATTTGCCGACGTTATCGAGCTTCAAAGTTTGAAAAGTCTCAAAAGTTGTTTGTTTGAGCACATAAAGTATTATTTTCCTTGGAAATGCTACAAGATGCAATCATGATGTGGTGTGACATCTTAAAGATCTCGCCGAGCTGATGAATTTGCCACTTTGTTTAATAAATTTGGTCCTCATTTGCCGAAGTTATCGAGCTTCAAAGTTTGAAAAGTCTCAAAACTTGTGTGTTTGAGCACGTAAAGTATTATTTTTCTTGCAACTTCAACAAGATTCAATAATGATTTGTTTTGGCATCTTCAAAATCTCGTCGAGCTGATTAATTTGGCACCTTGTTTACCAAATTTGGTCCTCATTTGCCGAAATTATCGAGCTTCAAAGTTTGAAAAGTCTCAAAAGTTGTTTGTTTGAGCACATAAAGTATTATTTTCCTTGGAAATGCTACAAGATGCAATCATGATGTGGTGTGACATCTTAAAGATCTCGCCGAGCTGATGAATTTGCCACTTTGTTTAACAAATTTGGTCCTCATTTGCCGAAGTTATCGAGCTTCAAAGTTTGAAAAGTCTCAAAAGTTCTGTGTTTGAGCACGTAAAGTACTATTTTTCTTGGAAATTCAACAACATGCAATAATGATGTGTTGTGGCATCTTCAAAATCTCGTCGAGCTGATTAATTTGTCACTTTGTTTACCAAATTTGGTCCTCATTTGCCGAAGTTATCGAGCTTCAAAGTTTGAAAAGTCTCAAAAGTTCTGTGTTTGATCACGTAAAGTACTATTTTTCTTGGAAATTCGACAAGATGCAATAATGATGTGTTGTGGCATCTTCAAAATCTCGTCGAGCTGATTAATTTGTCACTTTGTTTACCAAATTTGGTCCTCATTTGCCGAAGTAATCGAGCTTCAAAGTTTGAAAAGTCTCAAAAGTTCTGTGTTTGAGCACGTAAAGTACTATTTTTCTTGGAAATTCAACAAGATGCAATAATGATGTGGTGCGACATCTTAAAGATCTCGTCGAGCTGATTAATTTGGCACTTTGTTTAACAACTTTGGTCCTCATTTGCCGAAGTTATCGAGTTTCAAAGTTTGAAAAGTCTCAAAAGTTCTGTGTTTGAGCACGTAAAGTACTATTTTTCTTTGAAATTCAACAAGATGCAATCATGCTGTGGTGCGACATCTTAAAGATCTCGCCGAGCTGATTAACTTGACACTTCGTTTAACAAATTTGTTCCTCATTTGCCGAAGTTATCGAGCTTCAAAATTTGAAAAGTCTCAAAAGATGTGTGTTTGAGCACATAAAGTACTATTTTCCTTGGAAATGCTACAAGATGCAATCATGATGTGGTGTGACATCTTAAAGATCTCGCCGAGCTGATGAATTTGCCACTTTGTTTAACAAATTTGGTCCTCATTTGCCGAAGTTATCGTGCTTCAAAGTTTGAAAAGTCTCAAAAGTTGTGTGTTTGAGCACGTAAAGTACTATTTTTCTTGGAAATTCAACAACATGCAATAATGATGTGTTGTGGCATCTTCAAAATCTCGTCGAGCTGATTAATTTGGCACTTTGTTTAACAAATTTGTTCCTCATTTGCCGAAGTTATCGAGCTTCAAAGTTTGAAAAGTCTCAAAAGTTCTGTGTTTAAGCACGTAAAGTACTATTTTTCTTGGAAATTCAACAAGATGCAATAATGATGTGTTGTGCCATCTTCAAAATCACGTCGAGCTGATTAATTTGGCACTTTGTTTAATAAATTTGGCCCTCATTTGCCGAAGTTAACGAGCTTCAAAATTTGAAAAGTCAAAAATGTTGTGTGTTGAGCACATAAAGTACCATTTTTCTTGGAATTTCAACAAGATGCAATAATGATTTGGTATGAGATCTTAAATATATCGTCGAGCTGATTAACTTGACACTTCGTTTAACAAATTTGGTCCTCATTTGCCGAAGTTATCGAGCTTCAAATTTTGAAAAGTCTCAAAAGTTCTGTGTTTGAGCACGTAAAGTACTATTTTTCTTGGAAATTCGACAAGATGCAATAATGATGTGTTGTGGCATCTTCAAAATCTCGTCGAGCTGATTAATTTGTCACTTTGTTTACCAAATTTGGTCCTCATTTGCCGAAGTTATCGAGCTTCAAAGTTTGAAAAGTCTCAAAAGTTGTTTGTTTGAGCACATAAAGTATTATTTTCCTTGGAAATGCTACAAGATGCAATCATGATGTGGTGTGACATCTTAAAGATCTCGCCGAGCTGATGAATTTGCCACTTTGTTTAATAAATTTGGTCCTCATTTGCCGAAGTTATCGAGCTTCAAAGTTTGAAAAGTCTCAAAACTTGTGTGTTTGAGCACGTAAAGTATTATTTTTCTTGCAACTTCAACAAGATTCAATAATGATTTGTTTTGGCATCTTCAAAATCTCGTCGAGCTGATTAATTTGGCACCTTGTTTACCAAATTTGGTCCTCATTTGCCGAAGTTATCGAGCTTCAAAGTTTGAAAAGTCTCAAAAGTTGTTTGTTTGAGCACATAAAGTATTATTTTCCTTGGAAATGCTACAAGATGCAATCATGATGTGGTGTGACATCTTAAAGATCTCGCCGAGCTGATGAATTTGCCACTTTGTTTAACAAATTTGGTCCTCATTTGCCGAAGTTATCGAGCTTCAAAGTTTGAAAAGTCTCAAAAGTTCTGTGTTTGAGCACGTAAAGTACTATTTTTCTTGGAAATTCAACAACATGCAATAATGATGTGTTGTGGCATCTTCAAAATCTCGTCGAGCTGATTAATTTGTCACTTTGTTTACCAAATTTGGTCCTCATTTGCCGAAGTTATCGAGCTTCAAAGTTTGAAAAGTCTCAAAAGTTCTGTGTTTGATCACGTAAAGTACTATTTTTCTTGGAAATTCGACAAGATGCAATAATGATGTGTTGTGGCATCTTCAAAATCTCGTCGAGCTGATTAATTTGTCACTTTGTTTACCAAATTTGGTCCTCATTTGCCGAAGTAATCGAGCTTCAAAGTTTGAAAAGTCTCAAAAGTTCTGTGTTTGAGCACGTAAAGTACTATTTTTCTTGGAAATTCAACAAGATGCAATAATGATGTGGTGCGACATCTTAAAGATCTCGTCGAGCTGATTAATTTGGCACTTTGTTTAACAACTTTGGTCCTCATTTGCCGAAGTTATCGAGTTTCAAAGTTTGAAAAGTCTCAAAAGTTCTGTGTTTGAGCACGTAAAGTACTATTTTTCTTTGAAATTCAACAAGATGCAATCATGCTGTGGTGCGACATCTTAAAGATCTCGCCGAGCTGATTAACTTGACACTTCGTTTAACAAATTTGTTCCTCATTTGCCGAAGTTATCGAGCTTCAAAATTTGAAAAGTCTCAAAAGATGTGTGTTTGAGCACATAAAGTACTATTTTCCTTGGAAATGCTACAAGATGCAATCATGATGTGGTGTGACATCTTAAAGATCTCGCCGAGCTGATGAATTTGCCACTTTGTTTAACAAATTTGGTCCTCATTTGCCGAAGTTATCGTGCTTCAAAGTTTGAAAAGTCTCAAAAGTTGTGTGTTTGAGCACGTAAAGTACTATTTTTCTTGGAAATTCAACAACATGCAATAATGATGTGTTGTGGCATCTTCAAAATCTCGTCGAGCTGATTAATTTGGCACTTCGTTTAACAAATTTGGTCCTCATTTGCCGAAGTTATCGAGCTTCAAAGTTTGAAAAGCCAAAAAAGTTGTGTGTTTGAGCACATAAAGTACTATGTTTTTTGGAATTTCAACAAGATGCAATAATGATTTGTTGTGACATATTAAAGATCTCATCGAGCTGATTAACTTGACACTTGGTTTAACAAATTTGGTCCTCATTTGCCGAAGTTATCGAGCTTCAAAGTTTGAAAAGTCACAAAAGTTGTGTGTTTGAGCACATAAAGTATTATTTTCCTTGGAAATTCAACAAGATGCAATAATGATGTGTTGTGGCATCTTCAAAATCTCGTCGAGCTGATTAATTTGACACTTTGTTTAACAAATTTGGTCCTCATTTGCCGAAGTTATCGAGTTTCAAAGTTTGAAAAGTCTCAAAAGTTCTGTGTTTGAAAACGTAAAGTACTATTTTTCTTGGAAATTCAACAAGATGCAATCATGATGTGGTGCGACATCTTAAAGATCTCGTCGAGCTGATTAACTTGACACTTCGTTTAACAAATTTGTTCCTCATTTGCCGACGTTATCGAGCTTCAAAGTTTGAAAAGTCAAAAATGTTGTGTGTTGAGCACATAAAGTACCATTTTTCTTGGAATTTCAACAAGATGCAATAATGATTTGGTATGAGATCTTAAATATATCGTCGAGCTGATTAACTTGACACTTCGTTTAACAAATTTGGTCCTCATTTGCCGAAGTTATCGAGCTTCAAATTTTGAAAAGTCTCAAAAGTTCTGTGTTTGAGCACATAAAGTATTATTTTCCTTGGAAATTCAACAAGATGCAATAATGATGTGTTGTGGCATCTTCAAAATCTCGTCGAGCTGATTAATTTGTCACTTTGTTTACCAAATTTGGTCCTCATTTGCCGAAGTTATCGAGCTTCAAAGTTTGAAAAGTCTCAAAAGTTGTTTGTTTGAGCACATAAAGTATTATTTTCCTTGGAAATGCTACAAGATGCAATCATGATGTGGTGTGACATCTTAAAGATCTCGCCGAGCTGATGAATTTGCCACTTTGTTTAATAAATTTGGTCCTCATTTGCCGAAGTTATCGAGCTTCAAAGTTTGAAAAGTCTCAAAACTTGTGTGTTTGAGCACGTAAAGTATTATTTTTCTTGCAACTTCAACAAGATTCAATAATGATTTGTTTTGGCATCTTCAAAATCTCGTCGAGCTGATTAATTTGGCACCTTGTTTACCAAATTTGGTCCTCATTTGCCGAAGTTATCGAGCTTCAAAGTTTGAAAAGTCTCAAAAGTTGTTTGTTTGAGCACATAAAGTATTATTTTCCTTGGAAATGCTACAAGATGCAATCATGATGTGGTGTGACATCTTAAAGATCTCGCCGAGCTGATGAATTTGCCACTTTGTTTAACAAATTTGGTCCTCATTTGCCGAAGTTATCGTGCTTCAAAGTTTGAAAAGTCTCAAAAGTTGTGTGTTTGAGCACGTAAAGTACTATTTTTCTTGGAAATTCAACAAGATGCAATAATGATGTGTTGTGGCATCTTCAAAATCTCGTCGAGCTGATTAATTTGGCACTTTGTTTAACAAATTTGGTCCTCATTTGCCGAAGTTATCGTGCTTCAAATTTTGAAAAGTCTCAAAAGTTGTGTGTTTGAGCACATAAAGTACTATTTTTCTTGGAAATTCGACAAGATGCAATGATGATGTGTTGTGGCATCTTCAAAATCTCGTCGAGCTGATTAACTTGACACTTCGTTTAACAAATTTGTTCCTCATTTGCCGACGTTATCGAGCTTCAAAATTTGAAAAGTCAAAAATGTTGTGTGTTGAGCACATAAAGTACCATTTTTCTTGGAATTTCAACAAGATACAATAATGATTTGGTATGAGATCTTAAAGATCTCGTCGACCTGATTAACTTGACACTTCGTTTAACAAATTTGGTCCTCATTTGCCGAAGTTATCGAGCTTCAAATTTTGAAAAGTCTCAAAAGTTGTTTGTTTGAGCACATAAAGTACTATTTTCCTTGGAAATGCTACAAGATGCAATCATGATGTGGTGTGACATCTTAAAGATCTCGCCGAGCTGATGAATTTGCCACTTTGTTTAACAAATTTGGTCCTCATTTGCCGAATTTATCGAGCTTCAAAGTTTGAAAAGTCTCAAAAGTTCTGTGTTTGAGCACGTAAAGTACTATTTTTCTTGGAAATTCAACAAGATGCAATCATGATGTGGTGTGGCATCTTCAAAATCTCGTCGAGCTGATTAATTTGGCACTTTGTTTAACAAATTTGGTCCTCATTTGCCGAAGTTATCGAGCTTCAAAGTTTGAAAAGTCTCAAAAGCTGTTTGTTTGAGCACGTAAAGTACTATTTTTCTTGGAAATTCAACAAGATGCAATAATGATGTGTTATGGCATCTTCAAAATCTCGTCGAGCTGATTAATTTGACACTTTGTTTAACAAATTTGGTCCTCATTTGTCGAAGTTATCGAACTTCAAAGTGTGAAAAGTCAAAAAACTTGTGTGTTGAGCACATAAAGTACCATTTTTCTTGGAATTTCAACAAGATGCAATAATGATGTGGTGTGACATCTTAAAGATCTCGTCGAGCTGATGAATTTGCCACTTTGTTTAACAAATCTGGTCCTCATTTGCCGAAGTTATCGAGCTTCAAAGTTTGAAAAGTCTCAAAAGTTCTGTGTTTGAGCACGTAAAGTACTATTTTTCTTGGAAATTCAACAAGATGCAATCATGATGTGGTGTGACATCTTAAAGATCTCGTCGAGCTGAATAATTTGACACTTTGTTTAACAAATTTGGTCCTCATTTGCCGAAGTTATCGAGCTTCAAAGTTTGAAAAGTCTCAACAGTTCTGTGTTTGAACACGTAAAGTACTATTTTTCTTGCAAATTCAACAAGATGCAATAATGATGTGTTGTGGCATCTTCAAAATCTCGTCGAGCTGATTAATTTGACACTTCGTTTAACAAATTTGGTCCTCATTTGCCGAAGATAACGATCTTCAAAGTTTGAAAAGTCTCAAAAGTTGTTTGTTTGAGCACGTAAAGTACTATTTTTCTTGCAAATTCAACAAGATTCAATAATGATTTGTTGTGACATCTTAAAGATCTTGTCGAGCTGATTAATTTGACACTTTGTTTAACAAATTTGGTCCTCATTTGCCGAAGTTATCTAGCTTAAAAGTTTGAAAAGTCACAAAAGTTGTGTGTTTGAGCACGTAAAGTACTATTTTTCTTGGAAATTCAACAAGATGCAATAATGATGTGTTGTGACATCTTTAAGATCTCGTCGAGTTGATGAATTTGCCACTTTGTTTAACAAATTTGGTCCTCATTTGCCGAAGTTTTTGATTTTCAAATTTTGAAAAGTCTGAATAGTTGTGTGTTTGAGCACATAAAGTACTATTTTTCTTGTTAATTCAACAAGATGCAATAATGATGTGTTGTGGCATCTTCAAAATCTCGTCGAGCTGATTAATTTGACACTTCGTTTAACAAATTTGGTCCTCATTTGCCGAAGATAACGATCTTCAAAGTTTGAAAAGTCTCAAAAGTTGTTTGTTTGAGCACGTAAAGTACTATTTTTCTTGCAAATTCAACAAGATTCAATAATGATTTGTTGTGACATCTTAAAGATCTTGTCGAGCTGATTAATTTGACACTTTGTTTAACAAATTTGGTCCTCATTTGACGAAGTTATCTAGCTTAAAAGTTTGAAAAGTCACAAAAGTTGTGTGTTTGAGCACGTAAAGTACTATTTTTCTTGGAAATTCAACAAGATGCAATAATGATGTGTTGTGACATCTTTAAGATCTCGTCGAGCTGATGAATTTGCCACTTTGTTTAACAAATTTGGTCCTCATTTGCCGAAGTTTTTGATTTTCAAATTTTGAAAAGTCTGAATAGTTGTGTGTTTGAGCACATAAAGTACTATTTTTCTTGTTAATTCAACAAGATGCAATAATGATGTGTTGTGGCATCTTCCAAATCTCGTCGATTTGATTAATTTGATATTTTGTTTAACAAATTTGGTCCTTATTTGCCGAAGTTATCGAGCTTCAAACTTTGAAAAGTCTCAAAAGTTGTGTGTTTGAACACGTAAAGTACTATTTTTCTTGGAAATGCAACAAGATGCAATCATGATTTGTTGTGACAACTTAAAGATCTCGTCGAGCTGATGAATTTACCACTTTGCTTAACAAATTTGGTCCTCATTTGCCGAATTTATCGAGCTTCAAATTTTGAAAAGTCTCAAAAGTTGTGTGTTTGAGCACGTAAAGTACTATTTTCCTTGGAAATGCAATAAGATGCAATAATGATGTGTTGTGGCATCTTCAAAATTTCGTCGAGATGATTAATTTGACACTTTGTTTAACAAATTTGGTCCTCATTTGCCGAATTTATCGAGCTTCAAATTTTGAAAAGTCTCAAAACTTGTGTGTTTGAGCACGTAAAGTACTATTTTCCTTGGAAATGCAACAAGATGCAATAATGATTTGTTGTGGCATCTTCAAAATCTCGTCGAGCTGATTAATTTGGTATTTTGCTTAACAAATTTGGTCCTCATTTGCCGAATTTATCGAGCTTCAAATTTTGAAAAGTCTCAAAAGTTGTGTGTTTGAGCACGTAAAGTACTATTTTCCTTGGAAATGCAACAAGATGCAATAATGATGTGTTGTGGCATCTTCAAAATCTCGTCGAGCTGATTAATTTGACACTTTGTTTAACAAATTTGGTGCTCATTTGCCGAAGTTATCGAGCTATTTATGTTTGAAAAGTCACAAAAGTTGTGTGTTTGAGCACATGAAGTGCTATTTTTCTTGGAAATTCAACAAAATGCAATAATGATGTGTTGTGGCATCTTCCAAATCTCGTCGAGCTGATTAATTTGATATTTTGTTTAACAAATTTGGTCCTTATTTGCCGAAGTTATCGAGCTTCAAAGATTGAAAAGTCACAAAAGTTGTGTGTTTGAGCACATAAAGTATTATTTTCCTTGGAAATGCAACAAGATGCAATCATGATTTGTTGTGACATCTTAAAGATCTCGTCGAGCTGATGAATCTGCCACTTTGTTTAACAAATTTGGTCCGCATTTGCCGAAGTTATCTAGCTTCAAAGATTGAAAAGTCACAAAAGTTGTGTGTTTGAGCACATAAAGTACTATTTTTCTTGTTAATTCAACAAGATGCAATAATGATGTGTTGTGGCAACTTCCAAATCTCGTCGAGCTGATTAATTTGATATTTTGTTTAACAAATTTGGTCCTTATTTGCCGAAGTTATCGAGCTTCAAACTTTGAAAAGTCTCAAAAGTTGTGTGTTTCAGCACGTAAAGTACTATTTTTCTTGGAATTTCAACAAAATGCAATAATGATGTGTTGTGGCATCTTCAAAATCTCGTCCAGCTGATGAATTTGACACTTTGTTTAACAAATTTGGTCCGCATTTGCCGAAGTTATCTAGCTTCAAAGATTGAAAAGTCACAAAAGTTGTGTGTTTGAGCACATAAAGTACTATTTTCCTTGGAAATGCTACAAGATGCAATCATGATGTGGTGTGACATCTTAAAGATCTCGCCGAGCTGATGAATTTGCCACTTTGTTTAACAAATTTGGTCCTCATTTGCCGAAGTTATCGAGCTTCAAAGTTTGAAAAGTCTCAAAACTTGTGTGTTTGAGCACGTAAAGTATTATTTTTCTTGCAACTTCAACAAGATTCAATAATGATTTGTTTTGGCATCTTCAAAATCTCGTCGAGCTGATTAATTTGGCACCTTGTTTACCAAATTTGGTCCTCATTTGCCGAAGTTATCGAGCTTCAAAGTTTGAAAAGTCTCAAAAGTTGTTTGTTTGAGCACATAAAGTATTATTTTCCTTGGAAATGCTACAAGATGCAATCATGATGTGGTGTGACATCTTAAAGATCTCGCCGAGCTGATGAATTTGCCACTTTGTTTAACAAATTTGGTCCTCATTTGCCGAAGTTATCGTGCTTCAAAGTTTGAAAAGTCTCAAAAGTTGTGTGTTTGAGCACGTAAAGTACTATTTTTCTTGGAAATTCAACAAGATGCAATAATGATGTGTTGTGGCATCTTCAAAATCTCGTCGAGCTGATTAATTTGGCACTTTGTTTAACAAATTTGGTACTCATTTGCCGAAGTTATCGTGCTTCAAATTTTGAAAAGTCTCAAAAGTTGTGTGTTTGAGCACATAAAGTACTATTTTTCTTGGAAATTCGACAAGATGCAATAATGATGTGTTGTGGCATCTTCAAAATCTCGTCGAGCTGATTAATTTGGCACTTTGTTTAACAAAATTGGTCCTCATTTGCCGAAGTTATCGAGCTTCAAAGTTTGAAAAGTCTCAAAAGTTCTGTGTTTGAGCACGTAAAGTACTATTTTTCTTGGAAATTCAACAAGATGCAATCATGATTTGTTGTGACATCTTAAAGATCTCATCGAGCTGATTAATTTGACACTTTGTTTAACAAATTTGGTCCTCATTTGCCGAAGTTATCGAGCTTCAAAGTTTGAAAAGTCTCAAAAGTTGTTTGTTTGAGCACATAAAGTATTATTTTCCTTGGAAATGCTACAAGATGCAATCATGATGTGGTGTGACATCTTAAAGATCTCGCCGAGCTGATGAATTTGCCACTTTGTTTAACAAATTTGGTCCTCATTTGCCGAAGTTATCGAGCTTCGAAGTTTGAAAAGTCTCAAAACTTGTGTGTTTGAGCACGTAAAGTATTATTTTTCTTGCAACTTCAACAAAATTCAATAATGATGTGTTGTGGCATCTTCAAAATCTCGTCGAGCTGATTAATTTGGCACTTTGTTTAACAAATTTGGTCCTCATTTGCCGAAGTTATCGAGCTTCAAAGTTTGAAAAGTCTCAAAAGTTCTGTGTTTGAGCACGTAAAGTACTATTTTTCTTGGAAATTCAACAAGATGCAATCATGATGTGGTGTGACATCTTAAAGATCTCGTCGAGCTGATTAACTTGACACTTCGTTTAACAAATTTGTTCCTCATTTGCCGACGTTATCGAGCTTCAAAATTTGAAAAGTCAAAAATGTTGTGTGTTGAGCACATAAAGTACCATTTTTCTTGGAATTTCAACAAGATGCAATAATGATGTGTTGTGGCATCTTCAAAATCTCGTCGAGCTGATTAATTTGGCACTTTGTTTAACAAATTTGGTACTCATTTGCCGAAGTTATCGAGCTTCAAAGTTTGAAAAGTCTCAAAAGTTGTTTGTTTGAGCACATAAAGTATTATTTTCCTTGGAAATGCTACAAGATGCAATCATGATGTGGTGTGACATCTTAAAGATCTCGCCGAGCTGATGAATTTGCCACTTTGTTTAACAAATTTGGTCCTCATTTGCCGAAGTTATCGAGCTTCGAAGTTTGAAAAGTCTCAAAACTTGTGTGTTTGAGCACGTAAAGTATTATTTTTCTTGCAACTTCAACAAAATTCAATAATGATGTGTTGTGGCATCTTCAAAATCTCGTCGAGCTGATTAATTTGGCACTTTGTTTAACAAATTTGGTCCTCATTTGCCGAAGTTATCGAGCTTCAAAGTTTGAAAAGTCTCAAAAGTTCTGTGTTTGAGCACGTAAAGTACTATTTTTCTTGGAAATTCAACAAGATGCAATCATGATGTGGTGTGACATCTTAAAGATCTCGTCGAGCTGATTAACTTGACACTTCGTTTAACAAATTTGTTCCTCATTTGCCGACGTTATCGAGCTTCAAAATTTGAAAAGTCAAAAATGTTGTGTGTTGAGCACATAAAGTACCATTTTTCTTGGAATTTCAACAAGATACAATAATGATTTGGTATGAGATCTTAAAGATCTCGTCGACCTGATTAACTTGACACTTCGTTTAACAAATTTGGTCCTCATTTGCCGAAGTTATCGAGCTTCAAATTTTGAAAAGTCTCAAAAGTTGTTTGTTTGAGCACATAAAGTACTATTTTCCTTGGAAATGCTACAAGATGCAATCATGATGTGGTGTGACATCTTAAAGATCTCGCCGAGCTGATGAATTTGCCACTTTGTTTAACAAATTTGGTCCTCATTTGCCGAATTTATCGAGCTTCAAAGTTTGAAAAGTCTCAAAAGTTCTGTGTTTGAGCACGTAAAGTACTATTTTTCTTGGAAATTCAACAAGATGCAATCATGATGTGGTGTGGCATCTTCAAAATCTCGTCGAGCTGATTAATTTGGCACTTTGTTTAACAAATTTGGTCCTCATTTGCCGAAGTTATCGAGCTTCAAAGTTTGAAAAGTCTCAAAAGCTGTTTGTTTGAGCACGTAAAGTACTATTTTTCTTGGAATTTCAACAAGATGCAATAATGATGTGGTGTGACATCTTAAAGATCTCGTCGAGCTGATGAATTTGCCACTTTGTTTAACAAATCTGGTCCTCATTTGCCGAAGTTATCGAGCTTCAAAGTTTGAAAAGTCTCAAAAGTTCTGTGTTTGAGCACGTAAAGTACTATTTTTCTTGGAAATTCAACAAGATGCAATCATGATGTGGTGTGACATCTTAAAGATCTCGTCGAGCTGAATAATTTGACACTTTGTTTAACAAATTTGGTCCTCATTTGCCGAAGTTATCGAGCTTCAAAGTTTGAAAAGTCTCAAAAGTTGTTTGTTTGAGCACATAAAGTATTATTTTCCTTGGAAATGCTACAAGATGCAATCATGATGTGGTGTGACATCTTAAAGATCTCGCCGAGCTGATGAATTTGCCACTTTGTTTAACAAATTTGGTCCTCATTTGCCGAAGTTATCGAGCTTCGAAGTTTGAAAAGTCTCAAAACTTGTGTGTTTGAGCACGTAAAGTATTATTTTTCTTGCAACTTCAACAAAATTCAATAATGATGTGTTGTGGCATCTTCAAAATCTCGTCGAGCTGATTAATTTGGCACTTTGTTTAACAAATTTGGTCCTCATTTGCCGAAGTTATCGAGCTTCAAAGTTTGAAAAGTCTCAAAAGTTCTGTGTTTGAGCACGTAAAGTACTATTTTTCTTGGAAATTCAACAAGATGCAATTATGATGTGGTGTGACATCTTAAAGATCTCGTCGAGCTGATTAACTTGACACTTCGTTTAACAAATTTGTTCCTCATTTGCCGACGTTATCGAGCTTCAAAATTTGAAAAGTCAAAAATGTTGTGTGTTGAGCACATAAAGTACCATTTTTCTTGGAATTTCAACAAGATACAATAATGATTTGGTATGAGATCTTAAAGATCTCGTCGACCTGATTAACTTGACACTTCGTTTAACAAATTTGGTCCTCATTTGCCGAAGTTATCGAGCTTCAAATTTTGAAAAGTCTCAAAAGTTGTTTGTTTGAGCACATAAAGTACTATTTTCCTTGGAAATGCTACAAGATGCAATCATGATGTGGTGTGACATCTTAAAGATCTCGCCGAGCTGATGAATTTGCCACTTTGCTTAACAAATTTGGTCCTCATTTGCCGAATTTATCGAGCTTCAAATTTTGAAAAGTCTCAAAAGTTGTGTGTTTGAGCACGTAAAGTACTATTTTCCTTGGAAATGCAATAAGATGCAATAATGATGTGTTGTGGCATCTTCAAAATTTCGTCGAGATGATTAATTTGACACTTTGTTTAACAAATTTGGTCCTCATTTGCCGAATTTATCGAGCTTCAAATTTTGAAAAGTCTCAAAACTTGTGTGTTTGAGCACGTAAAGTACTATTTTCCTTGGAAATGCAACAAGATGCAATAATGATTTGTTGTGGCATCTTCAAAATCTCGTCGAGCTGATTAATTTGGTATTTTGCTTAACAAATTTGGTCCTCATTTGCCGAATTTATCGAGCTTCAAATTTTGAAAAGTCTCAAAAGTTGTGTGTTTGAGCACGTAAAGTACTATTTTCCTTGGAAATGCAACAAGATGCAATAATGATGTGTTGTGGCATCTTCAAAATCTCGTCGAGCTGATTAATTTGACACTTTGTTTAACAAATTTGGTGCTCATTTGCCGAAGTTATCGAGCTATTTATGTTTGAAAAGTCACAAAAGTTGTGTGTTTGAGCACATGAAGTGCTATTTTTCTTGGAAATTCAACAAAATGCAATAATGATGTGTTGTGGCATCTTCCAAATCTCGTCGAGCTGATTAATTTGATATTTTGTTTAACAAATTTGGTCCTTATTTGCCGAAGTTATCGAGCTTCAAAGATTGAAAAGTCACAAAAGTTGTGTGTTTGAGCACATAAAGTATTATTTTCCTTGGAAATGCAACAAGATGCAATCATGATTTGTTGTGACATCTTAAAGATCTCGTCGAGCTGATGAATCTGCCACTTTGTTTAACAAATTTGGTCCGCATTTGCCGAAGTTATCTAGCTTCAAAGATTGAAAAGTCACAAAAGTTGTGTGTTTGAGCACATAAAGTACTATTTTTCTTGTTAATTCAACAAGATGCAATAATGATGTGTTGTGGCAACTTCCAAATCTCGTCGAGCTGATTAATTTGATATTTTGTTTAACAAATTTGGTCCTTATTTGCCGAAGTTATCGAGCTTCAAACTTTGAAAAGTCTCAAAAGTTGTGTGTTTCAGCACGTAAAGTACTATTTTTCTTGGAATTTCAACAAAATGCAATAATGATGTGTTGTGGCATCTTCAAAATCTCGTCCAGCTGATGAATTTGACACTTTGTTTAACAAATTTGGTCCGCATTTGCCGAAGTTATCTAGCTTCAAAGATTGAAAAGTCACAAAAGTTGTGTGTTTGAGCACATAAAGTACTATTTTCCTTGGAAATGCTACAAGATGCAATCATGATGTGGTGTGACATCTTAAAGATCTCGCCGAGCTGATGAATTTGCCACTTTGTTTAACAAATTTGGTCCTCATTTGCCGAAGTTATCGAGCTTCAAAGTTTGAAAAGTCTCAAAACTTGTGTGTTTGAGCACGTAAAGTATTATTTTTCTTGCAACTTCAACAAGATTCAATAATGATTTGTTTTGGCATCTTCAAAATCTCGTCGAGCTGATTAATTTGGCACCTTGTTTACCAAATTTGGTCCTCATTTGCCGAAGTTATCGAGCTTCAAAGTTTGAAAAGTCTCAAAAGTTGTTTGTTTGAGCACATAAAGTATTATTTTCCTTGGAAATGCTACAAGATGCAATCATGATGTGGTGTGACATCTTAAAGATCTCGCCGAGCTGATGAATTTGCCACTTTGTTTAACAAATTTGGTCCTCATTTGCCGAAGTTATCGTGCTTCAAAGTTTGAAAAGTCTCAAAAGTTGTGTGTTTGAGCACGTAAAGTACTATTTTTCTTGGAAATTCAACAAGATGCAATAATGATGTGTTGTGGCATCTTCAAAATCTCGTCGAGCTGATTAATTTGGCACTTTGTTTAACAAATTTGGTACTCATTTGCCGAAGTTATCGTGCTTCAAATTTTGAAAAGTCTCAAAAGTTGTGTGTTTGAGCACATAAAGTACTATTTTTCTTGGAAATTCGACAAGATGCAATAATGATGTGTTGTGGCATCTTCAAAATCTCGTCGAGCTGATTAATTTGGCACTTTGTTTAACAAAATTGGTCCTCATTTGCCGAAGTTATCGAGCTTCAAAGTTTGAAAAGTCTCAAAAGTTCTGTGTTTGAGCACGTAAAGTACTATTTTTCTTGGAAATTCAACAAGATGCAATCATGATTTGTTGTGACATCTTAAAGATCTCATCGAGCTGATTAATTTGACACTTTGTTTAACAAATTTGGTCCTCATTTGCCGAAGTTATCGAGCTTCAAAGTTTGAAAAGTCTCAAAAGTTGTTTGTTTGAGCACATAAAGTATTATTTTCCTTGGAAATGCTACAAGATGCAATCATGATGTGGTGTGACATCTTAAAGATCTCGCCGAGCTGATGAATTTGCCACTTTGTTTAACAAATTTGGTCCTCATTTGCCGAAGTTATCGAGCTTCGAAGTTTGAAAAGTCTCAAAACTTGTGTGTTTGAGCACGTAAAGTATTATTTTTCTTGCAACTTCAACAAAATTCAATAATGATGTGTTGTGGCATCTTCAAAATCTCGTCGAGCTGATTAATTTGGCACTTTGTTTAACAAATTTGGTCCTCATTTGCCGAAGTTATCGAGCTTCAAAGTTTGAAAAGTCTCAAAAGTTCTGTGTTTGAGCACGTAAAGTACTATTTTTCTTGGAAATTCAACAAGATGCAATCATGATGTGGTGTGACATCTTAAAGATCTCGTCGAGCTGATTAACTTGACACTTCGTTTAACAAATTTGTTCCTCATTTGCCGACGTTATCGAGCTTCAAAATTTGAAAAGTCAAAAATGTTGTGTGTTGAGCACATAAAGTACCATTTTTCTTGGAATTTCAACAAGATGCAATAATGATGTGTTGTGGCATCTTCAAAATCTCGTCGAGCTGATTAATTTGGCACTTTGTTTAACAAATTTGGTACTCATTTGCCGAAGTTATCGAGCTTCAAAGTTTGAAAAGTCTCAAAAGTTGTTTGTTTGAGCACATAAAGTATTATTTTCCTTGGAAATGCTACAAGATGCAATCATGATGTGGTGTGACATCTTAAAGATCTCGCCGAGCTGATGAATTTGCCACTTTGTTTAACAAATTTGGTCCTCATTTGCCGAAGTTATCGAGCTTCGAAGTTTGAAAAGTCTCAAAACTTGTGTGTTTGAGCACGTAAAGTATTATTTTTCTTGCAACTTCAACAAAATTCAATAATGATGTGTTGTGGCATCTTCAAAATCTCGTCGAGCTGATTAATTTGGCACTTTGTTTAACAAATTTGGTCCTCATTTGCCGAAGTTATCGAGCTTCAAAGTTTGAAAAGTCTCAAAAGTTCTGTGTTTGAGCACGTAAAGTACTATTTTTCTTGGAAATTCAACAAGATGCAATCATGATGTGGTGTGACATCTTAAAGATCTCGTCGAGCTGATTAACTTGACACTTCGTTTAACAAATTTGTTCCTCATTTGCCGACGTTATCGAGCTTCAAAATTTGAAAAGTCAAAAATGTTGTGTGTTGAGCACATAAAGTACCATTTTTCTTGGAATTTCAACAAGATACAATAATGATTTGGTATGAGATCTTAAAGATCTCGTCGACCTGATTAACTTGACACTTCGTTTAACAAATTTGGTCCTCATTTGCCGAAGTTATCGAGCTTCAAATTTTGAAAAGTCTCAAAAGTTGTTTGTTTGAGCACATAAAGTACTATTTTCCTTGGAAATGCTACAAGATGCAATCATGATGTGGTGTGACATCTTAAAGATCTCGCCGAGCTGATGAATTTGCCACTTTGTTTAACAAATTTGGTCCTCATTTGCCGAATTTATCGAGCTTCAAAGTTTGAAAAGTCTCAAAAGTTCTGTGTTTGAGCACGTAAAGTACTATTTTTCTTGGAAATTCAACAAGATGCAATCATGATGTGGTGTGGCATCTTCAAAATCTCGTCGAGCTGATTAATTTGGCACTTTGTTTAACAAATTTGGTCCTCATTTGCCGAAGTTATCGAGCTTCAAAGTTTGAAAAGTCTCAAAAGCTGTTTGTTTGAGCACGTAAAGTACTATTTTTCTTGGAATTTCAACAAGATGCAATAATGATGTGGTGTGACATCTTAAAGATCTCGTCGAGCTGATGAATTTGCCACTTTGTTTAACAAATCTGGTCCTCATTTGCCGAAGTTATCGAGCTTCAAAGTTTGAAAAGTCTCAAAAGTTCTGTGTTTGAGCACGTAAAGTACTATTTTTCTTGGAAATTCAACAAGATGCAATCATGATGTGGTGTGACATCTTAAAGATCTCGTCGAGCTGAATAATTTGACACTTTGTTTAACAAATTTGGTCCTCATTTGCCGAAGTTATCGAGCTTCAAAGTTTGAAAAGTCTCAAAAGTTGTTTGTTTGAGCACATAAAGTATTATTTTCCTTGGAAATGCTACAAGATGCAATCATGATGTGGTGTGACATCTTAAAGATCTCGCCGAGCTGATGAATTTGCCACTTTGTTTAACAAATTTGGTCCTCATTTGCCGAAGTTATCGAGCTTCGAAGTTTGAAAAGTCTCAAAACTTGTGTGTTTGAGCACGTAAAGTATTATTTTTCTTGCAACTTCAACAAAATTCAATAATGATGTGTTGTGGCATCTTCAAAATCTCGTCGAGCTGATTAATTTGGCACTTTGTTTAACAAATTTGGTCCTCATTTGCCGAAGTTATCGAGCTTCAAAGTTTGAAAAGTCTCAAAAGTTCTGTGTTTGAGCACGTAAAGTACTATTTTTCTTGGAAATTCAACAAGATGCAATTATGATGTGGTGTGACATCTTAAAGATCTCGTCGAGCTGATTAACTTGACACTTCGTTTAACAAATTTGTTCCTCATTTGCCGACGTTATCGAGCTTCAAAATTTGAAAAGTCAAAAATGTTGTGTGTTGAGCACATAAAGTACCATTTTTCTTGGAATTTCAACAAGATACAATAATGATTTGGTATGAGATCTTAAAGATCTCGTCGACCTGATTAACTTGACACTTCGTTTAACAAATTTGGTCCTCATTTGCCGAAGTTATCGAGCTTCAAATTTTGAAAAGTCTCAAAAGTTGTTTGTTTGAGCACATAAAGTACTATTTTCCTTGGAAATGCTACAAGATGCAATCATGATGTGGTGTGACATCTTAAAGATCTCGCCGAGCTGATGAATTTGCCACTTTGTTTAACAAATTTGGTCCTCATTTGCCGAATTTATCGAGCTTCAAAGTTTGAAAAGTCTCAAAAGTTCTGTGTTTGAGCACGTAAAGTACTATTTTTCTTGGAAATTCAACAAGATGCAATCATGATGTGGTGTGGCATCTTCAAAATCTCGTCGAGCTGATTAATTTGGCACTTTGTTTAACAAATTTGGTCCTCATTTGCCGAAGTTATCGAGCTTCAAAGTTTGAAAAGTCTCAAAAGCTGTTTGTTTGAGCACGTAAAGTACTATTTTTCTTGGAATTTCAACAAGATGCAATAATGATGTGGTGTGACATCTTAAAGATCTCGTCGAGCTGATGAATTTGCCACTTTGTTTAACAAATCTGGTCCTCATTTGCCGAAGTTATCGAGCTTCAAAGTTTGAAAAGTCTCAAAAGTTCTGTGTTTGAGCACGTAAAGTACTATTTTTCTTGGAAATTCAACAAGATGCAATCATGATGTGGTGTGACATCTTAAAGATCTCGTCGAGCTGAATAATTTGACACTTTGTTTAACAAATTTGGTCCTCATTTGCCGAAGTTATCGAGCTTCAAAGTTTGAAAAGTCTCAACAGTTCTGTGTTTGAACACGTAAAGTACTATTTTTCTTGCAAATTCAACAAGATGCAATAATGATGTGTTGTGGCATCTTCAAAATCTCGTCGAGCTGATTAATTTGACACTTCGTTTAACAAATTTGGTCCTCATTTGCCGAAGATAACGATCTTCAAAGTTTGAAAAGTCTCAAAAGTTGTTTGTTTGAGCACGTAAAGTACTATTTTTCTTGCAAATTGAACAAGATTCAATAATGATTTGTTGTGACATCTTAAAGATCTTGTCGAGCTGATTAATTTGACACTTTGTTTAACAAATTTGGTCCTCATTTGCCGAAGTTATCTAGCTTAAAAGTTTGAAAAGTCACAAAAGTTGTGTGTTTGAGCACGTAAAGTACTATTTTTCTTGGAAATTCAACAAGATGCAATAATGATGTGTTGTGACATCTTTAAGATCTCGTCGAGCTGATGAATTTGCCACTTTGTTTAACAAATTTGGTCCTCATTTGCCGAAGTTATCGAGCTTCGAAGTTTGAAAAGTCTCAAAACTTGTGTGTTTGAGCACGTAAAGTATTATTTTTCTTGCAACTTCAACAAAATTCAATAATGATGTGTTGTGGCATCTTCAAAATCTCGTCGAGCTGATTAATTTGGCACTTTGTTTAACAAATTTGGTCCTCATTTGCCGAAGTTATCGAGCTTCAAAGTTTGAAAAGTCTCAAAAGTTCTGTGTTTGAGCACGTAAAGTACTATTTTTCTTGGAAATTCAACAAGATGCAATTATGATGTGGTGTGACATCTTAAAGATCTCGTCGAGCTGATTAACTTGACACTTCGTTTAACAAATTTGTTCCTCATTTGCCGACGTTATCGAGCTTCAAAATTTGAAAAGTCAAAAATGTTGTGTGTTGAGCACATAAAGTACCATTTTTCTTGGAATTTCAACAAGATACAATAATGATTTGGTATGAGATCTTAAAGATCTCGTCGACCTGATTAACTTGACACTTCGTTTAACAAATTTGGTCCTCATTTGCCGAAGTTATCGAGCTTCAAATTTTGAAAAGTCTCAAAAGTTGTTTGTTTGAGCACATAAAGTACTATTTTCCTTGGAAATGCTACAAGATGCAATCATGATGTGGTGTGACATCTTAAAGATCTCGCCGAGCTGATGAATTTGCCACTTTGTTTAACAAATTTGGTCCTCATTTGCCGAATTTATCGAGCTTCAAAGTTTGAAAAGTCTCAAAAGTTCTGTGTTTGAGCACGTAAAGTACTATTTTTCTTGGAAATTCAACAAGATGCAATCATGATGTGGTGTGGCATCTTCAAAATCTCGTCGAGCTGATTAATTTGGCACTTTGTTTAACAAATTTGGTCCTCATTTGCCGAAGTTATCGAGCTTCAAAGTTTGAAAAGTCTCAAAAGCTGTTTGTTTGAGCACGTAAAGTACTATTTTTCTTGGAATTTCAACAAGATGCAATAATGATGTGGTGTGACATCTTAAAGATCTCGTCGAGCTGATGAATTTGCCACTTTGTTTAACAAATCTGGTCCTCATTTGCCGAAGTTATCGAGCTTCAAAGTTTGAAAAGTCTCAAAAGTTCTGTGTTTGAGCACGTAAAGTACTATTTTTCTTGGAAATTCAACAAGATGCAATCATGATGTGGTGTGACATCTTAAAGATCTCGTCGAGCTGAATAATTTGACACTTTGTTTAACAAATTTGGTCCTCATTTGCCGAAGTTATCGAGCTTCAAAGTTTGAAAAGTCTCAACAGTTCTGTGTTTGAACACGTAAAGTACTATTTTTCTTGCAAATTCAACAAGATGCAATAATGATGTGTTGTGGCATCTTCAAAATCTCGTCGAGCTGATTAATTTGACACTTCGTTTAACAAATTTGGTCCTCATTTGCCGAAGATAACGATCTTCAAAGTTTGAAAAGTCTCAAAAGTTGTTTGTTTGAGCACGTAAAGTACTATTTTTCTTGCAAATTGAACAAGATTCAATAATGATTTGTTGTGACATCTTAAAGATCTTGTCGAGCTGATTAATTTGACACTTTGTTTAACAAATTTGGTCCTCATTTGCCGAAGTTATCTAGCTTAAAAGTTTGAAAAGTCACAAAAGTTGTGTGTTTGAGCACGTAAAGTACTATTTTTCTTGGAAATTCAACAAGATGCAATAATGATGTGTTGTGACATCTTTAAGATCTCGTCGAGCTGATGAATTTGCCACTTTGTTTAACAAATTTGGTCCTCATTTGCCGAAGTTTTTGATTTTCAAATTTTGAAAAGTCTGAATAGTTGTGTGTTTGAGCACATAAAGTACTATTTTTCTTGTTAATTCGACAAGATGCAATAATGATGTGTTGTGACATCTTAAAGATCTCGTCGAGCTGATTAACTTGACACTTCGTTTAACAAATTTGTTCCTCATTTGCCGACGTTATCGAGCTTCAAAATTTGAAAAGTCAAAAATGTTGTGTGTTGAGCACATAAAGTACCATTTTTCTTGGAATTTCAACAAGATACAATAATGATTTGGTATGAGATCTTAAAGATCTCGTCGACCTGATTAACTTGACACTTCGTTTAACAAATTTGGTCCTCATTTGCCGAAGTTATCGAGCTTCAAATTTTGAAAAGTCTCAAAAGTTGTTTGTTTGAGCACATAAAGTACTATTTTCCTTGGAAATGCTACAAGATGCAATCATGATGTGGTGTGACATCTTAAAGATCTCGCCGAGCTGATGAATTTGCCACTTTGTTTAACAAATTTGGTCCTCATTTGCCGAATTTATCGAGCTTCAAATTTTGAAAAGTCTCAAAAGTTGTGTGTTTGAGCACGTAAAGTACTATTTTCCTTGGAAATGCAATAAGATGCAATAATGATGTGTTGTGGCATCTTCAAAATTTCGTCGAGATGATTAATTTGACACTTTGTTTAACAAATTTGGTCCTCATTTGCCGAATTTATCGAGCTTCAAATTTTGAAAAGTCTCAAAACTTGTGTGTTTGAGCACGTAAAGTACTATTTTCCTTGGAAATGCAACAAGATGCAATAATGATTTGTTGTGGCATCTTCAAAATCTCGTCGAGCTGATTAATTTGGTATTTTGCTTAACAAATTTGGTCCTCATTTGCCGAATTTATCGAGCTTCAAATTTTGAAAAGTCTCAAAAGTTGTGTGTTTGAGCACGTAAAGTACTATTTTCCTTGGAAATGCAACAAGATGCAATAATGATGTGTTGTGGCATCTTCAAAATCTCGTCGAGCTGATTAATTTGACACTTTGTTTAACAAATTTGGTGCTCATTTGCCGAAGTTATCGAGCTATTTATGTTTGAAAAGTCACAAAAGTTGTGTGTTTGAGCACATAAAGTACTATTTTTCTTGTTAATTCAACAAGATGCAATAATGATGTGTTGTGGCAACTTCCAAATCTCGTCGAGCTGATTAATTTGATATTTTGTTTAACAAATTTGGTCCTTATTTGCCGAAGTTATCGAGCTTCAAACTTTGAAAAGTCTCAAAAGTTGTGTGTTTCAGCACGTAAAGTACTATTTTTCTTGGAATTTCAACAAAATGCAATAATGATGTGTTGTGGCATCTTCAAAATCTCGTCCAGCTGATGAATTTGACACTTTGTTTAACAAATTTGGTCCGCATTTGCCGAAGTTATCTAGCTTCAAAGATTGAAAAGTCACAAAAGTTGTGTGTTTGAGCACATAAAGTACTATTTTCCTTGGAAATGCTACAAGATGCAATCATGATGTGGTGTGACATCTTAAAGATCTCGCCGAGCTGATGAATTTGCCACTTTGTTTAACAAATTTGGTCCTCATTTGCCGAAGTTATCGAGCTTCAAAGTTTGAAAAGTCTCAAAACTTGTGTGTTTGAGCACGTAAAGTATTATTTTTCTTGCAACTTCAACAAGATTCAATAATGATTTGTTTTGGCATCTTCAAAATCTCGTCGAGCTGATTAATTTGGCACCTTGTTTACCAAATTTGGTCCTCATTTGCCGAAGTTATCGAGCTTCAAAGTTTGAAAAGTCTCAAAAGTTGTTTGTTTGAGCACATAAAGTATTATTTTCCTTGGAAATGCTACAAGATGCAATCATGATGTGGTGTGACATCTTAAAGATCTCGCCGAGCTGATGAATTTGCCACTTTGTTTAACAAATTTGGTCCTCATTTGCCGAAGTTATCGTGCTTCAAAGTTTGAAAAGTCTCAAAAGTTGTGTGTTTGAGCACGTAAAGTACTATTTTTCTTGGAAATTCAACAAGATGCAATAATGATGTGTTGTGGCATCTTCAAAATCTCGTCGAGCTGATTAATTTGGCACTTTGTTTAACAAATTTGGTACTCATTTGCCGAAGTTATCGTGCTTCAAATTTTGAAAAGTCTCAAAAGTTGTGTGTTTGAGCACGTAAAGTACTATTTTTCTTGGAAATTCAACAAGATGCAATCATGATTTGTTGTGACATCTTAAAGATCTCATCGAGCTGATTAATTTGACACTTTGTTTAACAAATTTGGTCCTCATTTGCCGAAGTTATCGAGCTTCAAAGTTTGAAAAGTCTCAAAAGTTGTTTGTTTGAGCACATAAAGTATTATTTTCCTTGGAAATGCTACAAGATGCAATCATGATGTGGTGTGACATCTTAAAGATCTCGCCGAGCTGATGAATTTGCCACTTTGTTTAACAAATTTGGTCCTCATTTGCCGAAGTTATCGAGCTTCGAAGTTTGAAAAGTCTCAAAACTTGTGTGTTTGAGCACGTAAAGTATTATTTTTCTTGCAACTTCAACAAAATTCAATAATGATGTGTTGTGGCATCTTCAAAATCTCGTCGAGCTGATTAATTTGGCACTTTGTTTAACAAATTTGGTCCTCATTTGCCGAAGTTATCGAGCTTCAAAGTTTGAAAAGTCTCAAAAGTTCTGTGTTTGAGCACGTAAAGTACTATTTTTCTTGGAAATTCAACAAGATGCAATCATGATGTGGTGTGACATCTTAACGATCTCGTCGAGCTGATTAACTTGACACTTCGTTTAACAAATTTGTTCCTCATTTGCCGACGTTATCGAGCTTCAAAATTTGAAAAGTCAAAAATGTTGTGTGTTGAGCACATAAAGTACCATTTTTCTTGGAATTTCAACAAGATACAATAATGATTTGGTATGAGATCTTAAAGATCTCGTCGACCTGATTAACTTGACACTTCGTTTAACAAATTTGGTCCTCATTTGCCGAAGTTATCGAGCTTCAAATTTTGAAAAGTCTCAAAAGTTGTTTGTTTGAGCACATAAAGTACTATTTTCCTTGGAAATGCTACAAGATGCAATCATGATGTGGTGTGACATCTTAAAGATCTCGCCGAGCTGATGAATTTGCCACTTTGTTTAACAAATTTGGTCCTCATTTGCCGAATTTATCGAGCTTCAAAGTTTGAAAAGTCTCAAAAGTTCTGTGTTTGAGCACGTAAAGTACTATTTTTCTTGGAAATTCAACAAGATGCAATCATGATGTGGTGTGGCATCTTCAAAATCTCGTCGAGCTGATTAATTTGGCACTTTGTTTAACAAATTTGGTCCTCATTTGCCGAAGTTATCGAGCTTCAAAGTTTGAAAAGTCTCAAAAGCTGTTTGTTTGAGCACGTAAAGTACTATTTTTCTTGGAAATTCAACAAGATGCAATAATGATGTGTTATGGCATCTTCAAAATCTCGTCGAGCTGATTAATTTGACACTTTGTTTAACAAATTTGGTCCTCATTTGTCGAAGTTATCGAACTTCAAAGTGTGAAAAGTCAAAAAAGTTGTGTGTTGAGCACATAAAGTACCATTTTTCTTGGAATTTCAACAAGATGCAATAATGATGTGGTGTGACATCTTAAAGATCTCGTCGAGCTGATTAACTTGACACTTCGTTTAACAAATTTGGTCCTCATTTGCCGAAGTTATCGGGCTTCAAAGTTTGAAAAGTCTCAAAAGTTGTTTGTTTGAGCACATAAAGTATTATTTTTCTTGGAAATGCTACAAGATGCAATCATGATGTGGTGTGACATCTTAAAGATCTCGCCGAGCTGATGAATTTGCCACTTTGTTTAACAAATTTGGTCCTCATTTGCCGAAGTTATCGAGCTTCAAAGTTTGAAAAGTCTCAAAAGTTCTGTGTTTGAGCACGTAAAGTACTATTTTTCTTGGAAATTCAACAAGATGCAATCATGATGTGGTGTGACATCTTAAAGATCTCGCCGAGCTGAATAATTTGACACTTTGTTTAACAAATTTGGTCCTCATTTGCCGAAGTTATCGAGCTTCAAAGTTTGAAAAGTCTCAACAGTTCTGTGTTTGAACACGTAAAGTACTATT
This sequence comes from Euwallacea fornicatus, assembly GCF_040115645.1. Classification (NCBI taxonomy): domain Eukaryota; kingdom Metazoa; phylum Arthropoda; class Insecta; order Coleoptera; family Curculionidae; genus Euwallacea; species Euwallacea fornicatus. The sequence goes on along the minus strand of NW_027096064.1, from coordinate 193,673 downwards.
TTTCTTGCAAATTCAACAAGATGCAATAATGATGTGTTGTGGCATCTTCAAAATCTCGTCGAGCTGATTAATTTGACACTTCGTTTAACAAATTTGGTCCTCATTTGCCGAAGATAACGATCTTCAAAGTTTGAAAAGTCTCAAAAGTTGTTTGTTTGAGCACGTAAAGTACTATTTTTCTTGCAAATTCAACAAGATTCAATAATGATTTGTTGTGACATCTTAAAGATCTTGTCGAGCTGATTAATTTGACACTTTGTTTAACAAATTTGGTCCTCATTTGCCGAAGTTATCTAGCTTAAAAGTTTGAAAAGTCACAAAAGTTGTGTGTTTGAGCACGTAAAGTACTATTTTTCTTGGAAATTCAACAAGATGCAATAATGATGTGTTGTGACATCTTTAAGATCTCGTCGAGCTGATGAATTTGCCACTTTGTTTAACAAATTTGGTCCTCATTTGCCGAAGTTTTTGATTTTCAAATTTTGAAAAGTCTGAATAGTTGTGTGTTTGAGCACATAAAGTACTATTTTTCTTGTTAATTCGACAAGATGCAATAATGATGTGTTGTGGCATCTTCAAAATCTCGTCGAGCTGATTAATTTGGCACTTTGTTTACCAAATTTGGTCCTCATTTGCCGAAGTTATCGAGCTTCAAAGTTTGAAAAGTCTCAAAAGTTGTTTGTTTGAGCACGTAAAGTACTATTTTTCTTGCAAATTCAACAAGATTCAATAATGATTTGTTGTGAAATCTTAAAGATCTTGTCGAGCTGATTAATTTGACACTTTGTTTAACAAATTTGGTCCTCATTTGCCGAAGTTATCTAGCTTAAAAGTTTGAAAAGTCACAAAAGTTGTGTGTTTGAGCACGTAAAGTACTATTTTTCTTGGAAATTCAACAAGATGCAATAATGATGTGTTGTGACATCTTTAAGATCTCGTCGAGCTGATGAATTTGCCACTTTGTTTAACAAATTTGGTCCTCATTTGCCGAAGTTTTTGATTTTCAAATTTTGAAAAGTCTGAATAGTTGTGTGTTTGAGCACATAAAGTACTATTTTTCTTGTTAATTCAACAAGATGCAATAATGATGTGTTGTGGCATCTTCCAAATCTCGTCGATTTGATTAATTTGATATTTTGTTTAACAAATTTGGTCCTTATTTGCCGAAGTTATCGAGCTTCAAACTTTGAAAAGTCTCAAAAGTTGTGTGTTTGAACACGTAAAGTACTATTTTTCTTGGAAATGCAACAAGATGCAATCATGATTTGTTGTGACAACTTAAAGATCTCGTCGAGCTGATGAATTTACCACTTTGCTTAACAAATTTGGTCCTCATTTGCCGAATTTATCGAGCTTCAAATTTTGAAAAGTCTCAAAAGTTGTGTGTTTGAGCACGTAAAGTACTATTTTCCTTGGAAATGCAATAAGATGCAATAATGATGTGTTGTGGCATCTTCAAAATTTCGTCGAGATGATTAATTTGACACTTTGTTTAACAAATTTGGTCCTCATTTGCCGAATTTATCGAGCTTCAAATTTTGAAAAGTCTCAAAACTTGTGTGTTTGAGCACGTAAAGTACTATTTTCCTTGGAAATGCAACAAGATGCAATAATGATTTGTTGTGGCATCTTCAAAATCTCGTCGAGCTGATTAATTTGGTATTTTGCTTAACAAATTTGGTCCTCATTTGCCGAATTTATCGAGCTTCAAATTTTGAAAAGTCTCAAAAGTTGTGTGTTTGAGCACGTAAAGTACTATTTTCCTTGGAAATGCAACAAGATGCAATAATGATGTGTTGTGGCATCTTCAAAATCTCGTCGAGCTGATTAATTTGACACTTTGTTTAACAAATTTGGTGCTCATTTGCCGAAGTTATCGAGCTATTTATGTTTGAAAAGTCACAAAAGTTGTGTGTTTGAGCACATGAAGTGCTATTTTTCTTGGAAATTCAACAAAATGCAATAATGATGTGTTGTGGCATCTTCCAAATCTCGTCGAGCTGATTAATTTGATATTTTGTTTAACAAATTTGGTCCTTATTTGCCGAAGTTATCGAGCTTCAAAGATTGAAAAGTCACAAAAGTTGTGTGTTTGAGCACATAAAGTATTATTTTCCTTGGAAATGCAACAAGATGCAATCATGATTTGTTGTGACATCTTAAAGATCTCGTCGAGCTGATGAATCTGCCACTTTGTTTAACAAATTTGGTCCGCATTTGCCGAAGTTATCTAGCTTCAAAGATTGAAAAGTCACAAAAGTTGTGTGTTTGAGCACATAAAGTACTATTTTTCTTGTTAATTCAACAAGATGCAATAATGATGTGTTGTGGCAACTTCCAAATCTCGTCGAGCTGATGAATCTGCCACTTTGTTTAACAAATTTGGTCCTCATTTGCCGAAGTTATTTAGCTTCAAAGTTTCAAAAGTCACAAAAGTTGTGTGTTTGAGCACATAAAGTATTATTTTCCTTGGAAATGAAACAAGATGCAATCATGATTTGTTGTGGCATATTCAAAATCTCGTCCAGCTGATGAATTTGACACTTTGTTTAACAAATTTGGTCCGCATTTGCCGAAGTTATCTGGCTTCAAAGATTGAAAAGTCACAAAAGTTGTGTGTTTGAGCACATAAAGTATTATTTTCCTTGGAAATGCAACAAGATGCAATCATGATTTGTTGTGACATCTTAAAGATCTCGTCGAGCTGATGAATCTGCCACTTTGTTTAACAAATTTGGTCCTCATTTGCCGAAGTTATCTAGCTTAAAATTGTGAAAAGTCACAAAAGTTGTTTGTTTGATCACCTAAAGTACTATTTTTCTTGGAAATGCAACAAGATGCAATCATGATTTGTTGTGACACCTTAAAGATCTCGTCGAGCTGATGAATTTACCACTTTGCTTATCAAATTTGGTCCTCATTTGCCGAATTTATCGAGCTTCAAATTTTGAAAAGTCACAAAAGTTGTGTGTTTGAGCACGTAAAGTACTATTTTTCTTGGAAATTCAACAAGATGCAATAATGATGTGTTGTGACATCTTTAAGATCTCGTCGAGCTGATGAATTTGCCACTTTGTTTAACAAATTTGGTCCTCATTTGCCGAAGTTTTTGATCTTCAAATTTTGAAAAGTCTGAATAGTTGTGTGTTTGAGCACATAAAGTACTATTTTTCTTGTTAATTCAACAAGATGCAATAATGATGTGTTGTGGCATCTTCAAAATCTCGTCGAGATGATTAATTTGACACTTTGTTTAACAAATTTGGTCCTCATTTGCCGAAGTTATCAAGCTTAAAAGTTCGAAAAGTCACAAAAGTTGTGTGTTTGAGCACATGAAGTGCAATTTTTCTTGGAAATTCAACAAGATGCAATCATGATTTGTTGTGACATCTTAAAGATCTCGTCGAGCTGATGAATCTGCCACTTTGTTTAACAAATTTGGTCCTCATTTGCCGAAGTTATCAAGCTTAAAAGTTCGAAAAGTCACAAAAGTTATGTGTTTGAGCACATAAAGTATTATTTTCCTTGGAAATGCAACAAGATGCAATCATGATTTGTTGTGACATCTTAAAGATCTCGTCGAGCTGATGAATCTGCCACTTTGTTTAACAAATTTGGTCCTCATTTGCCGAAGTTTTTGATTTTCAAATTTTGAAAAGTCTGAATAGTTGTGTGTTTGAGCACATAAAGTACTATTTTTCTTGTTAATTCGACAAGATGCAATAATGATGTGTTGTGGCATCTTCAAAATCTCGTCGAGCTGATTAATTTGGCACTTTGTTTACCAAATTTGGTCCTCATTTGCCGAAGTTATCGAGCTTCAAAGTTTGAAAAGTCTCAAAAGTTGTTTGTTTGAGCACGTAAAGTACTATTTTTCTTGGAAATTCAACAAGATGCAATCATGATGTGGTGTGACATCTTAAAGATCTCGCCGAGCTGAATAATTTGACACTTTGTTTAACAAATTTGGTCCTCATTTGCCGAAGTTATCGAGCTTCAAAGTTTGAAAAGTCTCAACAGTTCTGTGTTTGAACACGTAAAGTACTATTTTTCTTGCAAATTCAACAAGATGCAATAATGATGTGTTGTGGCATCTTCAAAATCTCGTCGAGCTGATTAATTTGACACTTCGTTTAACAAATTTGGTCCTCATTTGCCGAAGATAACGATCTTCAAAGTTTGAAAAGTCTCAAAAGTTGTTTGTTTGAGCACGTAAAGTACTATTTTTCTTGCAAATTCAACAAGATTCAATAATGATTTGTTGTGACATCTTAAAGATCTTGTCGAGCTGATTAATTTGACACTTTGTTTAACAAATTTGGTCCTCATTTGCCGAAGTTATCTAGCTTAAAAGTTTGAAAAGTCACAAAAGTTGTGTGTTTGAGCACGTAAAGTACTATTTTTCTTGGAAATTCAACAAGATGCAATAATGATGTGTTGTGACATCTTTAAGATCTCGTCGAGCTGATGAATTTGCCACTTTGTTTAACAAATTTGGTCCTCATTTGCCGAAGTTTTTGATTTTCAAATTTTGAAAAGTCTGAATAGTTGTGTGTTTGAGCACATAAAGTACTATTTTTCTTGTTAATTCGACAAGATGCAATAATGATGTGTTGTGGCATCTTCAAAATCTCGTCGAGCTGATTAATTTGGCACTTTGTTTACCAAATTTGGTCCTCATTTGCCGAAGTTATCGAGCTTCAAAGTTTGAAAAGTCTCAAAAGTTGTTTGTTTGAGCACGTAAAGTACTATTTTTCTTGCAAATTCAACAAGATTCAATAATGATTTGTTGTGACATCTTAAAGATCTTGTCGAGCTGATTAATTTGACACTTTGTTTAACAAATTTGGTCCTCATTTGCCGAAGTTATCTAGCTTAAAAGTTTGAAAAGTCACAAAAGTTGTGTGTTTGAGCACGTAAAGTACTATTTTTCTTGGAAATTCAACAAGATGCAATAATGATGTGTTGTGACATCTTTAAGATCTCGTCGAGCTGATGAATTTGCCACTTTGTTTAACAAATTTGGTCCTCATTTGCCGAAGTTTTTGATTTTCAAATTTTGAAAAGTCTGAATAGTTGTGTGTTTGAGCACATAAAGTACTATTTTTCTTGTTAATTCAACAAGATGCAATAATGATGTGTTGTGGCATCTTCCAAATCTCGTCGATTTGATTAATTTGATATTTTGTTTAACAAATTTGGTCCTTATTTGCCGAAGTTATCGAGCTTCAAACTTTGAAAAGTCTCAAAAGTTGTGTGTTTGAACACGTAAAGTACTATTTTTCTTGGAAATGCAACAAGATGCAATCATGATTTGTTGTGACAACTTAAAGATCTCGTCGAGCTGATGAATTTACCACTTTGCTTAACAAATTTGGTCCTCATTTGCCGAATTTATCGAGCTTCAAATTTTGAAAAGTCTCAAAAGTTGTGTGTTTGAGCACGTAAAGTACTATTTTCCTTGGAAATGCAATAAGATGCAATAATGATGTGTTGTGGCATCTTCAAAATTTCGTCGAGATGATTAATTTGACACTTTGTTTAACAAATTTGGTCCTCATTTGCCGAATTTATCGAGCTTCAAATTTTGAAAAGTCTCAAAACTTGTGTGTTTGAGCACGTAAAGTACTATTTTCCTTGGAAATGCAACAAGATGCAATAATGATTTGTTGTGGCATCTTCAAAATCTCGTCGAGCTGATTAATTTGGTATTTTGCTTAACAAATTTGGTCCTCATTTGCCGAATTTATCGAGCTTCAAATTTTGAAAAGTCTCAAAAGTTGTGTGTTTGAGCACGTAAAGTACTATTTTCCTTGGAAATGCAACAAGATGCAATAATGATGTGTTGTGGCATCTTCAAAATCTCGTCGAGCTGATTAATTTGACACTTTGTTTAACAAATTTGGTGCTCATTTGCCGAAGTTATCGAGCTATTTATGTTTGAAAAGTCACAAAAGTTGTGTGTTTGAGCACATGAAGTGCTATTTTTCTTGGAAATTCAACAAAATGCAATAATGATGTGTTGTGGCATCTTCCAAATCTCGTCGAGCTGATTAATTTGATATTTTGTTTAACAAATTTGGTCCTTATTTGCCGAAGTTATCGAGCTTCAAAGATTGAAAAGTCACAAAAGTTGTGTGTTTGAGCACATAAAGTATTATTTTCCTTGGAAATGCAACAAGATGCAATCATGATTTGTTGTGACATCTTAAAGATCTCGTCGAGCTGATGAATCTGCCACTTTGTTTAACAAATTTGGTCCGCATTTGCCGAAGTTATCTAGCTTCAAAGATTGAAAAGTCACAAAAGTTGTGTGTTTGAGCACATAAAGTACTATTTTTCTTGTTAATTCAACAAGATGCAATAATGATGTGTTGTGGCAACTTCCAAATCTCGTCGAGCTGATGAATCTGCCACTTTGTTTAACAAATTTGGTCCTCATTTGCCGAAGTTATTTAGCTTCAAAGTTTCAAAAGTCACAAAAGTTGTGTGTTTGAGCACATAAAGTATTATTTTCCTTGGAAATGAAACAAGATGCAATCATGATTTGTTGTGGCATATTCAAAATCTCGTCCAGCTGATGAATTTGACACTTTGTTTAACAAATTTGGTCCGCATTTGCCGAAGTTATCTGGCTTCAAAGATTGAAAAGTCACAAAAGTTGTGTGTTTGAGCACATAAAGTATTATTTTCCTTGGAAATGCAACAAGATGCAATCATGATTTGTTGTGACATCTTAAAGATCTCGTCGAGCTGATGAATCTGCCACTTTGTTTAACAAATTTGGTCCTCATTTGCCGAAGTTATCTAGCTTAAAATTGTGAAAAGTCACAAAAGTTGTTTGTTTGATCACCTAAAGTACTATTTTTCTTGGAAATGCAACAAGATGCAATCATGATTTGTTGTGACACCTTAAAGATCTCGTCGAGCTGATGAATTTACCACTTTGCTTATCAAATTTGGTCCTCATTTGCCGAATTTATCGAGCTTCAAATTTTGAAAAGTCACAAAAGTTGTGTGTTTGAGCACGTAAAGTACTATTTTTCTTGGAAATTCAACAAGATGCAATAATGATGTGTTGTGACATCTTTAAGATCTCGTCGAGCTGATGAATTTGCCACTTTGTTTAACAAATTTGGTCCTCATTTGCCGAAGTTTTTGATCTTCAAATTTTGAAAAGTCTGAATAGTTGTGTGTTTGAGCACATAAAGTACTATTTTTCTTGTTAATTCAACAAGATGCAATAATGATGTGTTGTGGCATCTTCAAAATCTCGTCGAGATGATTAATTTGACACTTTGTTTAACAAATTTGGTCCTCATTTGCCGAAGTTATCAAGCTTAAAAGTTCGAAAAGTCACAAAAGTTGTGTGTTTGAGCACATGAAGTGCAATTTTTCTTGGAAATTCAACAAGATGCAATCATGATTTGTTGTGACATCTTAAAGATCTCGTCGAGCTGATGAATCTGCCACTTTGTTTAACAAATTTGGTCCTCATTTGCCGAAGTTATCAAGCTTAAAAGTTCGAAAAGTCACAAAAGTTATGTGTTTGAGCACATAAAGTATTATTTTCCTTGGAAATGCAACAAGATGCAATCATGATTTGTTGTGACATCTTAAAGATCTCGTCGAGCTGATGAATCTGCCACTTTGTTTAACAAATTTGGTCCTCATTTGCCGATGTTATCGAGCTTCAAAGTTTCAAAAGTCACAAAAGTTGTGTGTTTGAGCACATAAAGTATTATTTTCCTTGGAAATGAAACAAGATGCAATCATGATTTGTTGTGACATCTTAAAGATCTCGTCGAGCTCATGAATCTGCCACTTTGTTTAACAAATTTGGTCCTCATTTGCCGAAGTTATCTAGCTTCAAAGTTTCAAAAGTCACAAAAGTTGTGTGTTTGAGCACATAAAGTATTATTTTCCTTGGAAATGAAACAAGATGCAATCATGATTTGTTGTGGCATCATAAAGATCTCGTCGAGCTGATGAATCTGCCACTTTGTTTAACAAATTTGGTCCTCATTTGCCGAAGTTATCTAGCTTAAAAGTTTGAAAAGTCACAAAAGTTGTTTGTTTGATCACCTAAAGTACTATTTTCCTTGGAAATGCTGCAAGATGCAATCATGATTTATTGTGACATCATAAAGATCTCGTCGAGCTGATGAATCTGCCACTTTGTTTAACAAATTTGGTCCTCATTTGCCGATGTTATCGAGCTTCAAAGTTTCAAAAGTCACAAAAGTTGTGTGTTTGAGCACATAAAGTATTATTTTCCTTGGAAATGAAACAAGATGCAATCATGATTTGTTGTGACATCTTAAAGATCTCGTCGAGCTCATGAATCTGCCACTTTGTTTAACAAATTTGGTCCTCATTTGCCGAAGTTATCTAGCTTCAAAGTTTCAAAAGTCACAAAAGTTGTGTGTTTGAGCACATAAAGTATTATTTTCCTTGGAAATGAAACAAGATGCAATCATGATTTGTTGTGGCATCATAAAGATCTCGTCGAGCTGATGAATCTGCCACTTTGTTTAACAAATTTGGTCCTCATTTGCCGAAGTTATCGAGCTTCAAAGTTTCAAAAGTCACAAAAGTTGTGTGTTTGAGCACATAAAGTATTATTTTCTTTGGAAATGCAACAAGATGCAATCATGATTTGTTGTGACATCATAAAGATCTCTTCGAGCTGATGAATCTGCCACTTTGTTTAACAAATTTGGTCCTTATTTGCCGAAGTTATCTAGCTTAAAAGTTTGAAAAGTCACAAAAGTTGTTTGTTTGATCACCTAAACTACTATTTTTCTTGGAATTGCAACAAGATGCAATCATGATTTGTTGTGACATCTTCAAGATCTCGTCGAGCTGATGAATTTACCACTTTGTTTAACAAATTTGGTCCTCATTTGCCAATGTTATCGAGCTTCAAAGTTTCAAAAGTCACAAAAGTTGTGTGTTTGAGCACATAAAGTACTATTTTTCTTGGAAATGCAACAAGATGCAATAATGATGTGTTGTGGCATTTTCAAAATCTCGTCGAGCTGATTAATTTGGTACTTTGCTTAACAAATTTCGTCCTCATTTGCCGAAGTTATCAAGCTTAAAATTTTGAAAAGTCACAAAAGTTGTGTGTTTGAGCACATAAAGTACTATTTTCCTTGGAAATGCTACAAGATGCAATCATGATTTGTTGTGGCATCTTCAAAATCTCGTCGAGCTGATTAATTTGACACTTTGTTTAACAAATTTGGTCCTCATTTGCCGAAGTTATCGAGCTTTTTAAGTTTGAAAAGTCAGAAAAGTTGTGTGTTTGAGCACATGAAGTGCTATTTTCCTTGGAAATGCTACAAGATGCAATCATGATTTATTGTGACATCATAAAGATCTCGTCGAGCTGATGAATCTGCCACTTTGTTTAATAAATTTGGTCCTCATTTGCCGATGTTATCGAGCTTCAAAGTTTCAAAAGTCACAAAAGTTGTGTGTTTGAGCACATAAAGTATTATTTTCCTTGGAAATGAAACAAGATGCAATCATGATTTGTTGTGGCATCTTCAAAATCTCGTCGAGATGATTAATTTGACACTTTGTTTAACAAATTTGGTCCTCATTTGCCGAAGTTATCAAGCTTAAAAGTACGAAAAGTCACAAAAGTTGTGTGTTTGAGCACATAAAGTATTATTTTCCTTGGAAATGCAACAAGATGCAATCATGATTTGTTGTGACATCTTAAAGATCTCGTCGAGCTGATGAATCTGCCACTTTGTTTAACAAATTTGGTCCTCATTTGCCGAAGTTATCTAGCTTAAAAGTTTGAAAAGTCACAAAAGTTGTTTGTTTGATCACCTAAAGTACTATTTTCCTTGGAAATGCTACAAGATGCAATCATGATTTGTTGTGGCATATTCAAAATCTCGTCGAGCTGATTAATTTGGTACTTTGCTTAACAAATTTGGTCCTCATTTGCCGAAGTTTTCGAGCTTCAAATTTTGAAAAGTCTCAAAAGTTGTGTGTTTGAGCACATAAAGTACTATTTTTCTTGGAAATGCAACAAGATGCAATAATGATGTGTTGTGGCATCTTCAAAATCTCGTCCAGCTGATGAATTTGACACTTTGTTTAACAAATTTGGTCCTCATTTGCCGAACTTATCGAGCTTCAAAGTTTGAAAAGTCTCAAAAGTTCTGTGTTTGAGCACGTAAAGTACTATTTTTCTTGGAAATACAACAAGATGCAATAATGATGTGTTGTGGCATCTTCAAAATCTCGTCGAGATGATTAATTTGACACTTTGTTTAACAAATTTGGTCCTCATTTGCCGAAGTTATCAAGCTTAAAAGTTCGAAAAGTCACAAAAGTTGTGTGTTTGAGCACATGAAGTGCAATTTTTCTTGGAAATTCAACAAGATGCAATCATGATTTGTTGTGACATCTTAAAGATCTCGTCGAGCTGATGAATCTGCCACTTTGTTTAACAAATTTGGTCCTCATTTGCCGAAGTTATCAAGCTTAAAAGTTCGAAAAGTCACAAAAGTTATGTGCTTGAGCACATAAAGTATTATTTTCCTTGGAAATGCAACAAGATGCAATCATGATTTGTTGTGACATCTTAAAGATCTCGTCGAGCTGATGAATCTGCCACTTTGTTTAACAAATTTGGTCCTCATTTGCCGAAGTTATCTAGCTTAAAAGTTTGAAAAGTCACAAAAGGTGTTTGTTTGATCACCTAAAGTACTATTTTCCTTGGAAATGCTGCAAGATGCAATCATGATTTATTGTGACATCATAAAGATCTCGTCGAGCTGATGAATCTGCCACTTTGTTTAACAAATTTGGTCCTCATTTGCCGATGTTATCGAGCTTCAAAGTTTCAAAAGTCACAAAAGTTGTGTGTTTGAGCACATAAAGTATTATTTTCCTTGGAAATGAAACAAGATGCAATCATGATTTGTTGTGACATCTTAAAGATCTCGTCGAGCTGATGAATCTGCCACTTTGTTTAACAAATTTGGTCCTCATTTGCCGAAGTTATCTAGCTTCAAAGTTTCAAAAGTCACAAAAGTTGTGTGTTTGAGCACATAAAGTATTATTTTCCTTGGAAATGAAACAAGATGCAATCATGATTTGTTGTGGCATCATAAAGATCTCGTCGAGCTGATGAATCTGCCACTTTGTTTAACAAATTTGGTCCTCATTTGCCGAAGTTATCTAGCTTCAAAGTTTCAAAAGTCACAAAAGTTGTGTGTTTGAGCACATAAAGTATTATTTTCCTTGGAAATGAAACAAGATGCAATCATGATTTGTTGTGGCATCATAAAGATCTCGTCGAGCTGATGAATCTGCCACTTTGTTTAACAAATTTGGTCCTCATTTGCCGATGTTATCGAGCTTCAAAGTTTCAAAAGTCACAAAAGTTGTGTGTTTGAGCACATAAAGTATTATTTTCCTTGGAAATGAAACAAGATGCAATCATGATTTGTTGTGACATCTTAAAGATCTCGTCGAGCTGATGAATCTGCCACTTTGTTTAACAAATTTGGTCCTCATTTGCCGAAGTTATTTAGCTTCAAAGTTTCAAAAGTCACAAAAGTTGTGTGTTTGAGCACATAAAGTATTATTTTCCTTGGAAATGAAACAAGATGCAATCATGATTTGTTGTGGCATATTCAAAATCTCGTCGAGCTGATTAATTTGGTACTTTGCTTAACAAATTTGGTCCTCATTTGCCGAAGTTTTCGAGCTTCAAACTTTGAAAAGTCACAAAAGTTGTGTGTTTGAACACGTAAAGTACTATTTTTCTTGGAAATGCAACAAGATGCAATAATGATGTGTTGTGGCATCTTCAAAATCTCGTCCAGCTGATGAATTTGACACTTTGTTTAACAAATTTGGTCCTCATTTGCCGAACTTATCTAGCTTAAAAGTTTGAAAAGTCACAAAAGTTGTTTGTTTGATCACCTAAACTACTATTTTTCTTGGAATTGCAACAAGATGCAATCATGATTTGTTGTGACATCTTCAAGATCTCGTCGAGCTCATGAATTTACCACTTTGTTTAACAAATTTGGTCCTCATTTGCCGATGTTTTCGAACTTCAAAGTTTGAACAGTCTCAAAAGATATGTGTTTGAGCACATAAAGTACTATTATTTTTGGAAATGCAACAAGATGCAATCATGATTTGTTGTGACACCTTAAAGATCTCGTCGAGCTGATGAATTTGCCACTTTGTTTAACAAATTTGGTCCTCATTTGCCGAAGTTATCTAGCTTAAAAGTTTGAAAAGTCACAAAAGTTGTTTGTTTGATCACCTAAAGTACTATTTTCCTTGGAAATGCTGCAAGATGCAATCATGATTTATTGTGACATCTTAAAGATCTCGTCGAGCTGATCAATCTGCCACTTTGTTTAACAAATTTGGTCCTCATTTGCCGAAGTTTTCGAGCTTCAAATTTTGAAAAGTCTCAAAAGTTGTGTGTTTGAGCACATAAAGCACTATTTTTCTTGGAAATGCAACAAGATGCAATAATGATGTGTTGTGGCATTTTCAAAATCTCGTCGAGCTGATTAATTTGGTACTTTACTTAACAAATTTGGTCCTCATTTGCCGAAGTTATCGAGCTACAAACTTTGAAAAGTCTCAAAAGTTGTGTGTTTGAACACGAAAAGTACCATTTTTCTTGGAAATGCAACAAGATGCAATAATGATGTGTTGTGGCATCTTCAAAATCTCGTCCAGCTGATGAATTTGCCACTTTGTTTAACAAATTTGGTCCTCATTTGCCGAAGTTATCTAGCTTAAAAGTTTGAAAAGTCACAAAAGTTGTTTGTTTGATCACCTAAAGTACTATTTTCCTTGGAAATGCTGCAAGATGCAATCATGATTTATTGTGACATCTTAAAGATCTCGTCGAGCTGATGAATCTGCCACTTTGTTTAACAAATTTGGTCCTCATTTGCCGAAGTTTTCGAGCTTCAAATTTTGAAAAGTCTCAAAAGTTGTGTGTTTGAGCACATAAAGTACTATTTTTCTTGGAAATGCAACAAGATGCAATAATGATGTGTTGTGGCATTTTCAAAATCTCGTCGAGCTGATTAATTTGGTACTTTGCTTAACAAATTTCGTCCTCATTTGCCGAAGTTATCAAGCTTAAAATTTTGAAAAGTCACAAAAGTTGTGTGTTTGAGCACATAAAGTACTATTTTTCTTGGAAATGCTACAAGATGCAATCATGATTTGTTGTGACATCATAGAGATCTCGTCGAGCTGATGAATCTGCCACTTTGTTTAACAAATTTGGTCCTCATTTGCCGAAGTTATCGAGCTTCAAAGTTTGAAAAGTCACAAAAGTTGTGTGTTTGAGCACATAAAGTATTATTTTCCTTGGAAATGAAACAAGATGCAATCATGATTTGTTGTGGCATCATAAAGATCTCGTCGAGCTGATGAATCTGCCACTTTGTTTAACAAATTTGGTCCTCATTTGCCGAAGTTATCGAGCTTCAAAGTTTCAAAAGTCACAAAAGTTGTGTGTTTGAGCACATAAAGTATTATTTTCTTTGGAAATGCAACAAGATGCAATCATGATTTGTTGTGGCATCTTCAAAATCTCGTCGAGATGATTAATTTGACACTTTGTTTAACAAATTTGGTCCTCATTTGCCGAAGTTATCAAGCTTAAAAGTACGAAAAGTCACAAAAGTTGTGTGTTTGAGCACATAAAGTATTATTTTCCTTGGAAATGCAACAAGATGCAATCATGATTTGTTGTGACATCTTAAAGATCTCGTCGAGCTGATGAATCTGCCACTTTGTTTAACAAATTTGGTCCTCATTTGCCGAAGTTATCTAGCTTAAAAGTTTGAAAAGTCACAAAAGTTGTTTGTTTGATCACCTAAAGTACTATTTTCCTTGGAAATGCTACAAGATGCAATCATGATTTGTTGTGGCATATTCAAAATCTCGTCGAGCTGATTAATTTGGTACTTTGCTTAACAAATTTGGTCCTCATTTGCCGAAGTTTTCGAGCTTCAAATTTTGAAAAGTCTCAAAAGTTGTGTGTTTGAGCACATAAAGTACTATTTTTCTTGGAAATGCAACAAGATGCAATAATGATGTGTTGTGGCATCTTCAAAATCTCGTCCAGCTGATGAATTTGACACTTTGTTTAACAAATTTGGTCCTCATTTGCCGAACTTATCGAGCTTCAAAGTTTGAAAAGTCTCAAAAGTTCTGTGTTTGAGCACGTAAAGTACTATTTTTCTTGGAAATACAACAAGATGCAATAATGATGTGTTGTGGCATCTTCAAAATCTCGTCGAGATGATTAATTTGACACTTTGTTTAACAAATTTGGTCCTCATTTGCCGAAGTTATCAAGCTTAAAAGTTCGAAAAGTCACAAAAGTTGTGTGTTTGAGCACATGAAGTGCAATTTTTCTTGGAAATTCAACAAGATGCAATCATGATTTGTTGTGACATCTTAAAGATCTCGTCGAGCTGATGAATCTGCCACTTTGTTTAACAAATTTGGTCCTCATTTGCCGAAGTTATCAAGCTTAAAAGTTCGAAAAGTCACAAAAGATATGTGCTTGAGCACATAAAGTATTATTTTCCTTGGAAATGCAACAAGATGCAATCATGATTTGTTGTGACATCTTAAAGATCTCGTCGAGCTGATGAATCTGCCACTTTGTTTAACAAATTTGGTCCTCATTTGCCGAAGTTATCTAGCTTAAAAGTTTGAAAAGTCACAAAAGGTGTTTGTTTGATCACCTAAAGTACTATTTTCCTTGGAAATGCTGCAAGATGCAATCATGATTTATTGTGACATCATAAAGATCTCGTCGAGCTGATGAATCTGCCACTTTGTTTAACAAATTTGGTCCTCATTTGCCGATGTTATCGAGCTTCAAAGTTTCAAAAGTCACAAAAGTTGTGTGTTTGAGCACATAAAGTATTATTTTCCTTGGAAATGAAACAAGATGCAATCATGATTTGTTGTGGCATCATAAAGATCTCGTCGAGCTGATGAATCTGCCACTTTGTTTAACAAATTTGGTCCTCATTTGCCGAAGTTATCTAGCTTCAAAGTTTCAAAAGTCACAAAAGTTGTGTGTTTGAGCACATAAAGTATTATTTTCCTTGGAAATGAAACAAGATGCAATCATGATTTGTTGTGGCATCATAAAGATCTCGTCGAGCTGATGAATCTGCCACTTTGTTTAACAAATTTGGTCCTCATTTGCCGATGTTATCGAGCTTCAAAGTTTCAAAAGTCACAAAAGTTGTGTGTTTGAGCACATAAAGTATTATTTTCCTTGGAAATGAAACAAGATGCAATCATGATTTGTTGTGACATCTTAAAGATCTCGTCGAGCTGATGAATCTGCCACTTTGTTTAACAAATTTGGTCCTCATTTGCCGAAGTTATTTAGCTTCAAAGTTTCAAAAGTCACAAAAGTTGTGTGTTTGAGCACATAAAGTATTATTTTCCTTGGAAATGAAACAAGATGCAATCATGATTTGTTGTGGCATATTCAAAATCTCGTCGAGCTGATTAATTTGGTACTTTGCTTAACAAATTTGGTCCTCATTTGCCGAAGTTTTCGAGCTTCAAACTTTGAAAAGTCACAAAAGTTGTGTGTTTGAACACGTAAAGTACTATTTTTCTTGGAAATGCAACAAGATGCAATAATGATGTGTTGTGGCATCTTCAAAATCTCGTCCAGCTGATGAATTTGACACTTTGTTTAACAAATTTGGTCCTCATTTGCCGAACTTATCTAGCTTAAAAGTTTGAAAAGTCACAAAAGTTGTTTGTTTGATCACCTAAACTACTATTTTTCTTGGAATTGCAACAAGATGCAATCATGATTTGTTGTGACATCTTCAAGATCTCGTCGAGCTCATGAATTTACCACTTTGTTTAACAAATTTGGTCCTCATTTGCCGATGTTTTCGAACTTCAAAGTTTGAACAGTCTCAAAAGATATGTGTTTGAGCACATAAAGTACTATTATTTTTGGAAATGCAACAAGATGCAATCATGATTTGTTGTGACACCTTAAAGATCTCGTCGAGCTGATGAATTTGCCACTTTGTTTAACAAATTTGGTCCTCATTTGCCGAAGTTATCTAGCTTAAAAGTTTGAAAAGTCACAAAAGTTGTTTGTTTGATCACCTAAAGTACTATTTTCCTTGGAAATGCTGCAAGATGCAATCATGATTTATTGTGACATCTTAAAGATCTCGTCGAGCTGATCAATCTGCCACTTTGTTTAACAAATTTGGTCCTCATTTGCCGAAGTTTTCGAGCTTCAAATTTTGAAAAGTCTCAAAAGTTGTGTGTTTGAGCACATAAAGCACTATTTTTCTTGGAAATGCAACAAGATGCAATAATGATGTGTTGTGGCATTTTCAAAATCTCGTCGAGCTGATTAATTTGGTACTTTACTTAACAAATTTGGTCCTCATTTGCCGAAGTTATCGAGCTACAAACTTTGAAAAGTCTCAAAAGTTGTGTGTTTGAACACGAAAAGTACCATTTTTCTTGGAAATGCAACAAGATGCAATAATGATGTGTTGTGGCATCTTCAAAATCTCGTCCAGCTGATGAATTTGCCACTTTGTTTAACAAATTTGGTCCTCATTTGCCGAAGTTATCAAGCTTAAAATTTTGAAAAGTCACAAAAGTTTTGTGTTTGAGCACATAAAGTACTATTTTCCTTGGAAATGCTACAAGATGCAATCATGATTTGTTGTGACATCATAAAGATCTCGTCGAGCTGATGAATCTGCCACTTTGTTTAACAAATTTGGTCCTCATTTGCCGAAGTTATCGAGCTTCAAAGTTTGAAAAGTCACAAAAGTTGTGTGTTTGAGCACATACAGTACCATTTTTCTTGGAAATGCAACAAGATGCAATAATGATGTGTTGTGGCATCTTCAAAATCTCGTCGAGCTGATGAATCTGCCACTTTGTTTAACAAATTTGGTCCTCATTTGCCGAAGTTATCTAGCTTCAAAATTTGAAAAGTCACAAAAGTTGTGTGTTTGAGCACGTAAAGTACTATTTTTCTTGGAAATTCAACAAGATGCAATAATGATGTGTTGTGGCATCTTCAAAATCTCGTCGAGATGATTAATTTGACACTTTGTTTAACAAATTTGGTCCTCATTTGCCGAAGTTATCAAGCTTAAAAGTTCGAAAAGTCACAAAAGTTGTGTGTTTGAGCACATAAAGTATTATTTTCCTTGGAAATGCAACAAGATGCATTCATGATTTGTTGTGACATCTTAAAGATCTCGTCGAGCTGATGAATCTGCCACTTTGTTTAACAAATTTGGTCCTCATTTGCCGAAGTTATCTAGCTTAAAAGTTTGAAAAGTCACAAAAGTTGTTTGTTTGATCACCTAAAGTACTATTTTCCTTGGAAATGCTACAAGATGCAATCATGATTTATTGTGACATCATAAAGATCTCGTCGAGCTGATGAATCTGCCACTTTGTTTAACAAATTTGGTCCTCATTTGCCGATGTTATCGAGCTTCAAAGTTTCAAAAGTCACAAAAGTTGTGTGTTTGAGCACATAAAGTATTATTTTCTTTGGAAATGCAACAAGATGCAATCATGATTTGTTGTGACATCTTAAAGATCTCGTCGAGCTGATGAATCTGCCACTTTGTTTAACAAATTTGGTCCTCATTTGCCGAAGTTTTCGAGCTTCAAATTTTGAAAAGTCTCAAAAGTTGTGTGTTTGAGCACATAAAGTACTATTTTTCTTGGAAATGCAACAAGATGCAATAATGATGTGTTGTGGCATTTTCAAAATCTCGTCGAGCTGATTAATTTGGTACTTTGCTTAACAAATTTCGTCCTCATTTGCCGAAGTTATCAAGCTTAAAATTTTGAAAAGTCACAAAAGTTGTGTGTTTGAGCACATAAAGTACTATTTTCCTTGGAAATGCTACAAGATGCAATCATGATTTGTTGTGGCGTCTTCAAAATCTCGTCGAGCTGATTAATTTGACACTTTGTTTAACAAATTTGGTCCTCATTTGCCGAAGTTATCGAGCTTTTTAAGTTTGAAAAGTCAGAAAAGTTGTGTGTTTGAGCACATGAAGTGCTATTTTCCTTGGAAATGCTACAAGATGCAATCATGATTTATTGTGACATCATAAAGATCTCGTCGAGCTGATGAATCTGCCACTTTGTTTAATAAATTTGGTCCTCATTTGCCGATGTTATCGAGCTTCAAAGTTTCAAAAGTCACAAAAGTTGTGTGTTTGAGCACATAAAGTATTATTTTCCTTGGAAATGAAACAAGATGCAATCATGATTTGTTGTGGCATCTTCAAAATCTCGTCGAGATGATTAATTTGACACTTTGTTTAACAAATTTGGTCCTCATTTGCCGAAGTTATCAAGCTTAAAATTTTGAAAAGTCACAAAAGTTGTGTGTTTGAGCACATAAAGTACTATTTTCCTTGGAAATGCTACAAGATGCAATCATGATTTGTTGTGGCGTCTTCAAAATCTCGTCGAGCTGATTAATTTGACACTTTGTTTAACAAATTTGGTCCTCATTTGCCGAAGTTATCGAGCTTTTTAAGTTTGAAAAGTCAGAAAAGTTGTGTGTTTGAGCACATGAAGTGCTATTTTCCTTGGAAATGCTACAAGATGCAATCATGATTTATTGTGACATCATAAAGATCTCGTCGAGCTGATGAATCTGCCACTTTGTTTAATAAATTTGGTCCTCATTTGCCGATGTTATCGAGCTTCAAAGTTTCAAAAGTCACAAAAGTTGTGTGTTTGAGCACATAAAGTATTATTTTCCTTGGAAATGAAACAAGATGCAATCATGATTTGTTGTGGCATCTTCAAAATCTCGTCGAGATGATTAATTTGACACTTTGTTTAACAAATTTGGTCCTCATTTGCCGAAGTTATCAAGCTTAAAAGTACGAAAAGTCACAAAAGTTGTGTGTTTGAGCACATAAAGTATTATTTTCCTTGGAAATGCAACAAGATGCAATAATGATGTGTTGTGGCATTTTCAAAATCTCGTCGAGCTGATTAATTTGGTACTTTGCTTAACAAATTTCGTCCTCATTTGCCGAAGTTATCAAGCTTAAAATTTTGAAAAGTCACAAAAGTTGTGTGTTTGAGCACATAAAGTACTATTTTCCTTGGAAATGCTACAAGATGCAATCATGATTTGTTGTGGCGTCTTCAAAATCTCGTCGAGCTGATGAATCTGCCACTTTGTTTAACAAATTTGGTCCTCATTTGCCGAAGTTATCTAGCTTAAAAGTTTGAAAAGTCACAAAAGTTGTTTGTTTGATCACCTAAAGTACTATTTTCCTTGGAAATGCTGCAAGATGCAATCATGATTTATTGTGACATCTTAAAGATCTCGTCGAGCTGATGAATCTGCCACTTTGTTTAACAAATTTGGTCCTCATTTGCCGAAGTTTTCGAGCTTCAAATTTTGAAAAGTCTCAAAAGTTGTGTGTTTGAGCACATAAAGTACTATTTTTCTTGGAAATGCAACAAGATGCAATAATGATGTGTTGTGGCATTTTCAAAATCTCGTCGAGCTGATTAATTTGGTACTTTGCTTAACAAATTTCGTCCTCATTTGCCGAAGTTATCAAGCTTAAAATTTTGAAAAGTCACAAAAGTTGTGTGTTTGAGCACATAAAGTACTATTTTTCTTGGAAATGCTACAAGATGCAATCATGATTTGTTGTGACATCATAGAGATCTCGTCGAGCTGATGAATCTGCCACTTTGTTTAACAAATTTGGTCCTCATTTGCCGAAGTTATCGAGCTTCAAAGTTTGAAAAGTCACAAAAGTTGTGTGTTTGAGCACATAAAGTATTATTTTCCTTGGAAATGAAACAAGATGCAATCATGATTTGTTGTGGCATCATAAAGATCTCGTCGAGCTGATGAATCTGCCACTTTGTTTAACAAATTTGGTCCTCATTTGCCGAAGTTATCGAGCTTCAAAGTTTCAAAAGTCACAAAAGTTGTGTGTTTGAGCACATAAAGTATTATTTTCTTTGGAAATGCAACAAGATGCAATCATGATTTGTTGTGGCATCTTCAAAATCTCGTCGAGATGATTAATTTGACACTTTGTTTAACAAATTTGGTCCTCATTTGCCGAAGTTATCAAGCTTAAAAGTACGAAAAGTCACAAAAGTTGTGTGTTTGAGCACATAAAGTATTATTTTCCTTGGAAATGCAACAAGATGCAATCATGATTTGTTGTGACATCTTAAAGATCTCGTCGAGCTGATGAATCTGCCACTTTGTTTAACAAATTTGGTCCTCATTTGCCGAAGTTATCTAGCTTAAAAGTTTGAAAAGTCACAAAAGTTGTTTGTTTGATCACCTAAAGTACTATTTTCCTTGGAAATGCTACAAGATGCAATCATGATTTGTTGTGGCATATTCAAAATCTCGTCGAGCTGATTAATTTGGTACTTTGCTTAACAAATTTGGTCCTCATTTGCCGAAGTTTTCGAGCTTCAAATTTTGAAAAGTCTCAAAAGTTGTGTGTTTGAGCACATAAAGTACTATTTTTCTTGGAAATGCAACAAGATGCAATAATGATGTGTTGTGGCATCTTCAAAATCTCGTCCAGCTGATGAATTTGACACTTTGTTTAACAAATTTGGTCCTCATTTGCCGAACTTATCGAGCTTCAAAGTTTGAAAAGTCTCAAAAGTTCTGTGTTTGAGCACGTAAAGTACTATTTTTCTTGGAAATACAACAAGATGCAATAATGATGTGTTGTGGCATCTTCAAAATCTCGTCGAGATGATTAATTTGACACTTTGTTTAACAAATTTGGTCCTCATTTGCCGAAGTTATCAAGCTTAAAAGTTCGAAAAGTCACAAAAGTTGTGTGTTTGAGCACATGAAGTGCAATTTTTCTTGGAAATTCAACAAGATGCAATCATGATTTGTTGTGACATCTTAAAGATCTCGTCGAGCTGATGAATCTGCCACTTTGTTTAACAAATTTGGTCCTCATTTGCCGAAGTTATCAAGCTTAAAAGTTCGAAAAGTCACAAAAGATATGTGCTTGAGCACATAAAGTATTATTTTCCTTGGAAATGCAACAAGATGCAATCATGATTTGTTGTGACATCTTAAAGATCTCGTCGAGCTGATGAATCTGCCACTTTGTTTAACAAATTTGGTCCTCATTTGCCGAAGTTATCTAGCTTAAAAGTTTGAAAAGTCACAAAAGGTGTTTGTTTGATCACCTAAAGTACTATTTTCCTTGGAAATGCTGCAAGATGCAATCATGATTTATTGTGACATCATAAAGATCTCGTCGAGCTGATGAATCTGCCACTTTGTTTAACAAATTTGGTCCTCATTTGCCGATGTTATCGAGCTTCAAAGTTTCAAAAGTCACAAAAGTTGTGTGTTTGAGCACATAAAGTATTATTTTCCTTGGAAATGAAACAAGATGCAATCATGATTTGTTGTGGCATCATAAAGATCTCGTCGAGCTGATGAATCTGCCACTTTGTTTAACAAATTTGGTCCTCATTTGCCGAAGTTATCTAGCTTCAAAGTTTCAAAAGTCACAAAAGTTGTGTGTTTGAGCACATAAAGTATTATTTTCCTTGGAAATGAAACAAGATGCAATCATGATTTGTTGTGGCATCATAAAGATCTCGTCGAGCTGATGAATCTGCCACTTTGTTTAACAAATTTGGTCCTCATTTGCCGATGTTATCGAGCTTCAAAGTTTCAAAAGTCACAAAAGTTGTGTGTTTGAGCACATAAAGTATTATTTTCCTTGGAAATGAAACAAGATGCAATCATGATTTGTTGTGACATCTTAAAGATCTCGTCGAGCTGATGAATCTGCCACTTTGTTTAACAAATTTGGTCCTCATTTGCCGAAGTTATTTAGCTTCAAAGTTTCAAAAGTCACAAAAGTTGTGTGTTTGAGCACATAAAGTATTATTTTCCTTGGAAATGAAACAAGATGCAATCATGATTTGTTGTGGCATATTCAAAATCTCGTCGAGCTGATTAATTTGGTACTTTGCTTAACAAATTTGGTCCTCATTTGCCGAAGTTTTCGAGCTTCAAACTTTGAAAAGTCACAAAAGTTGTGTGTTTGAACACGTAAAGTACTATTTTTCTTGGAAATGCAACAAGATGCAATAATGATGTGTTGTGGCATCTTCAAAATCTCGTCCAGCTGATGAATTTGACACTTTGTTTAACAAATTTGGTCCTCATTTGCCGAACTTATCTAGCTTAAAAGTTTGAAAAGTCACAAAAGTTGTTTGTTTGATCACCTAAACTACTATTTTTCTTGGAATTGCAACAAGATGCAATCATGATTTGTTGTGACATCTTCAAGATCTCGCCGAGCTCATGAATTTACCACTTTGTTTAACAAATTTGGTCCTCATTTGCCGATGTTTTCGAACTTCAAAGTTTGAACAGTCTCAAAAGATATGTGTTTGAGCACATAAAGTACTATTATTTTTGGAAATGCAACAAGATGCAATCATGATTTGTTGTGACACCTTAAAGATCTCGTCGAGCTGATGAATTTGCCACTTTGTTTAACAAATTTGGTCCTCATTTGCCGAAGTTATCTAGCTTAAAAGTTTGAAAAGTCACAAAAGTTGTTTGTTTGATCACCTAAAGTACTATTTTCCTTGGAAATGCTGCAAGATGCAATCATGATTTATTGTGACATCTTAAAGATCTCGTCGAGCTGATCAATCTGCCACTTTGTTTAACAAATTTGGTCCTCATTTGCCGAAGTTTTCGAGCTTCAAATTTTGAAAAGTCTCAAAAGTTGTGTGTTTGAGCACATAAAGCACTATTTTTCTTGGAAATGCAACAAGATGCAATAATGATGTGTTGTGGCATTTTCAAAATCTCGTCGAGCTGATTAATTTGGTACTTTACTTAACAAATTTGGTCCTCATTTGCCGAAGTTATCGAGCTACAAACTTTGAAAAGTCTCAAAAGTTGTGTGTTTGAACACGAAAAGTACCATTTTTCTTGGAAATGCAACAAGATGCAATAATGATGTGTTGTGGCATCTTCAAAATCTCGTCCAGCTGATGAATTTGCCACTTTGTTTAACAAATTTGGTCCTCATTTGCCGAAGTTATCAAGCTTAAAATTTTGAAAAGTCACAAAAGTTTTGTGTTTGAGCACATAAAGTACTATTTTCCTTGGAAATGCTACAAGATGCAATCATGATTTGTTGTGACATCATAAAGATCTCGTCGAGCTGATGAATCTGCCACTTTGTTTAACAAATTTGGTCCTCATTTGCCGAAGTTATCGAGCTTCAAAGTTTGAAAAGTCACAAAAGTTGTGTGTTTGAGCACATACAGTACCATTTTTCTTGGAAATGCAACAAGATGCAATAATGATGTGTTGTGGCATCTTCAAAATCTCGTCGAGCTGATGAATCTGCCACTTTGTTTAACAAATTTGGTCCTCATTTGCCGAAGTTATCTAGCTTCAAAATTTGAAAAGTCACAAAAGTTGTGTGTTTGAGCACGTAAAGTACTATTTTTCTTGGAAATTCAACAAGATGCAATAATGATGTGTTGTGGCATCTTCAAAATCTCGTCGAGATGATTAATTTGACACTTTGTTTAACAAATTTGGTCCTCATTTGCCGAAGTTATCAAGCTTAAAAGTTCGAAAAGTCACAAAAGTTGTGTGTTTGAGCACATAAAGTATTATTTTCCTTGGAAATGCAACAAGATGCATTCATGATTTGTTGTGACATCTTAAAGATCTCGTCGAGCTGATGAATCTGCCACTTTGTTTAACAAATTTGGTCCTCATTTGCCGAAGTTATCTAGCTTAAAAGTTTGAAAAGTCACAAAAGTTGTTTGTTTGATCACCTAAAGTACTATTTTCCTTGGAAATGCTACAAGATGCAATCATGATTTATTGTGACATCATAAAGATCTCGTCGAGCTGATGAATCTGCCACTTTGTTTAACAAATTTGGTCCTCATTTGCCGATGTTATCGAGCTTCAAAGTTTCAAAAGTCACAAAAGTTGTGTGTTTGAGCACATAAAGTATTATTTTCTTTGGAAATGCAACAAGATGCAATCATGATTTGTTGTGACATCTTAAAGATCTCGTCGAGCTGATGAATCTGCCACTTTGTTTAACAAATTTGGTCCTCATTTGCCGAAGTTTTCGAGCTTCAAATTTTGAAAAGTCTCAAAAGTTGTGTGTTTGAGCACATAAAGTACTATTTTTCTTGGAAATGCAACAAGATGCAATAATGATGTGTTGTGGCATTTTCAAAATCTCGTCGAGCTGATTAATTTGGTACTTTGCTTAACAAATTTCGTCCTCATTTGCCGAAGTTATCAAGCTTAAAATTTTGAAAAGTCACAAAAGTTGTGTGTTTGAGCACATAAAGTACTATTTTCCTTGGAAATGCTACAAGATGCAATCATGATTTGTTGTGGCGTCTTCAAAATCTCGTCGAGCTGATTAATTTGACACTTTGTTTAACAAATTTGGTCCTCATTTGCCGAAGTTATCGAGCTTTTTAAGTTTGAAAAGTCAGAAAAGTTGTGTGTTTGAGCACATGAAGTGCTATTTTCCTTGGAAATGCTACAAGATGCAATCATGATTTATTGTGACATCATAAAGATCTCGTCGAGCTGATGAATCTGCCACTTTGTTTAATAAATTTGGTCCTCATTTGCCGATGTTATCGAGCTTCAAAGTTTCAAAAGTCACAAAAGTTGTGTGTTTGAGCACATAAAGTATTATTTTCCTTGGAAATGAAACAAGATGCAATCATGATTTGTTGTGGCATCTTCAAAATCTCGTCGAGATGATTAATTTGACACTTTGTTTAACAAATTTGGTCCTCATTTGCCGAAGTTATCAAGCTTAAAAGTACGAAAAGTCACAAAAGTTGTGTGTTTGAGCACATAAAGTATTATTTTCCTTGGAAATGCAACAAGATGCAATCATGATTTGTTGTGACATCTTAAAGATCTCGTCGAGCTGATGAATCTGCCACTTTGTTTAACAAATTTGGTCCTCATTTGCCGAAGTTATCTAGCTTAAAAGTTTGAAAAGTCACAAAAGTTGTTTGTTTGATCACCTAAAGTACTATTTTCCTTGGAAATGCTACATGATGCAATCATGATGTGTTGTGGCATCTTCAAAATCTCGTCGAGATGATTAATTTGACACTTTGTTTAACAAATTTGGTCCTCATTTGCCGAAGTTATCAAGCTTAAAAGTTCGAAAAGTCACAAAAGTTGTGTGTTTGAGCACATAAAGTATTATTTTCCTTGGAAATGCTACAAGATGCAATCATAATTTATTGTGACATCATAAAGATCTCTTCGAGCTGATGAATCTGCCACTTTGTTTAACAAATTTGGTCCTTATTTGCCGAAGTTATCTAGCTTAAAAGTTTGAAAAGTCACAAAAGTTGTTTGTTTGATCACCTAAACTACTATTTTTCTTGGAATTGCAACAAGATGCAATCATGATTTGTTGTGACATCTTCAAGATCTCGTCGAGCTGATGAATTTACCACTTTGTTTAACAAATTTGGTCCTCATTTGCCAATGTTATCGAGCTTCAAAGTTTCAAAAGTCACAAAAGTTGTGTGTTTGAGCACATAAAGTACTATTTTTCTTGGAAATGCAACAAGATGCAATAATGATGTGTTGTGGCATTTTCAAAATCTCGTCGAGCTGATTAATTTGGTACTTTGCTTAACAAATTTGGTCCTCATTTGCCGAAGTTATCTAGCTTAAAAGTTTGAAAAGTCACAAAAGTTGTGTGTTTGAGCACATAAAGTATTATTTTCCTTGGAAATGGAACAAGATGCAATCATGATTTGTTGTGACATCTTAAAGATCTCGTCGAGCTGATGAATCTGCCACTTTGTTTAACAAATTTGGTCCTCATTTGCCGAAGTTATCTAGCTTAAAAGTTTGAAAAGTCACAAAAGTTGTTTGTTTGATCACCTAAAGTACTATTTTCCTTGGAAATGCTACAAGATGCAATCATGATTTATTGTGACATCATAAAGATCTCGTCGAGCTGATGAATCTGCCACTTTGTTTAACAAATTTGGTCCTCATTTGCCGATGTTATCGAGCTTCAAAGTTTCAAAAGTCACAAAAGTTATGTGTTTGAGCACATAAAGTATTATTTTCCTTGGAAATGAAACAAGATGCAATCATGATTTGTTGTGGCATATTCAAAATCTCGTCGAGCTGATTAATTTGGTACTTTGCTTAACAAATTTGGTCCTCATTTGCCGAAGTTTTCGAGCTTCAAATTTTGAAAAGTCTCAAAAGTTGTGTGTTTGAGCACATAAAGTACTATTTTTCTTGGAAATGCAACAAGATGCAATAATGATGTGTTGTGGCATTTTCAAAATCTCGTCGAGTTGATTAATTTGGTACTTTGCTTAACAAATTTGGTCCTCATTTGCCGAAGTTTTCGAGCTTCAAATTTTGAAAAGTCTCAAAAGTTGTGTGTTTGAGCACATAAAGCACTATTTTTCTTGGAAATGCAACAAGATGCAATAATGATGTGTTGTGGCATCTTCAAAATCTCGTCCAGCTGATGAATTTGACACTTTGTTTAACAAATTTGGTCCTCATTTGCCGAACTTATCGAGCTTCAAAGTTTGAAAAGTCTCAAAAGTTCTGTGTTTGAGCACGTAAAGTACTATTTTTCTTGGAAATACAACAAGATGCAATAATGATGTGTTGTGGCATCTTCAAAATCTCGTCGAGCTGATTAATTTGACACTTTGTTTAACAAATTTGGTCCTCATTTGCCGAAGTTTTCGAGCTTCAAATTTTAAAAAGTCTCAAAAGTTATGTGTTTGAGCACATAAAGCACTATTTTTCTTGGAAACGCAACAAGATGCAATAATGATGTGTTGTGGCATCTTCAAAATCTCGTCGAGCTGATGAATCTGCCACTTTGTTTAACAAATTTGGTCCTCATTTGCCGAAGTTTTCGAGCTTCAAATTTTAAAAAGTCTCAAAAGTTGTGTGTTTGAGCACATAAAGCACTATTTTTCTTGGAAATGCAACAAGATGCAATAATGATGTGTTGTGGCATTTTCAAAATCTCGTCGAGCTGATTAATTTGGTACTTTGCTTAACAAATTTGGTCCTCATTTGCCGAAGTTATCGAGCTTCAAACTTTGAAAAGTCTCAAAAGTTGTGTGTTTGAACACGAAAAGTACTATTTTTCTTGGAAATGCAACAAGATGCAATAATGATGTGTTGTGGCATCTTCAAAATCTCGTCCAGCTGATTAATTTGGTACTTTGCTTAACAAATTTGGTCCTCATTTGCCGAAGTTATCAAGCTTAAAATTTTGAAAAGTCACAAAAGTTGTGTGTTTGAGCACATAAAGTACTATTTACCTTGGAAATGCTACAAGATGCAATCATGATTTGTTGTGACATCATAAAGATCTCGTCGAGCTGATGAATCTGCCACTTTGATTAACAAATTTGGTCCTCATTTGCCGAAGTTATCGAGCTTCAAAGTTTGAAAAGTCACAAAAGTTGTGTGTTTGAGCACATACAGTACCATTTTTCTTGGAAATGCAACAAGATGCAATAATGATGTGTTGTGGCATCTTCAAAATCTCGTCGAGCTGATTAATTTGGTACTTTGCTTAACAAATTTGGTCCTCATTTGCCGAAGTTATCGAGCTTCAAAGTTTGAAAAGTCACAAAAGTTGTGTGTTTGAGCACATACAGTACCATTTTTCTTGGAAATGCAACAAGATGCAATAATGATGTGTTGTGGCATCTTCAAAATCTCGTCCAGCTGATGAATTTGACACTTTGTTTAACAAATTTGGTCCTCATTTGCCGAACTTATCGAGCTTCAAAGTTTGAAAAGTCTCAAAAGTTCTGTGTTTGAGCACGTAAAGTACTATTTTTCTTGGAAATACAACAAGATGCAATAATGATGTGTTGTGGCATCTTCAAAATCTCGTCGAGCTGATTAATTTGACACTTTGTTTAACAAATTTGGTCCTCATTTGCCGAAGTTTTCGAGCTTCAAATTTTAAAAAGTCTCAAAAGTTATGTGTTTGAGCACATAAAGCACTATTTTTCTTGGAAACGCAACAAGATGCAATAATGATGTGTTGTGGCATCTTCAAAATCTCGTCGAGCTGATGAATCTGCCACTTTGTTTAACAAATTTGGTCCTCATTTGCCGAAGTTTTCGAGCTTCAAATTTTAAAAAGTCACAAAAGTTGTGTGTTTGAGCACATAAAGTATTATTTTCCTTGGAAATGAAACAAGATGCAATCATGATTTGTTGTGGCATATTCAAAATCTCGTCGAGCTGATTAATTTGGTACTTTGCTTAACAAATTTGGTCCTCATTTGCCGAAGTTATCAAGCTTCAAAGTTTGAAAAGTCACAAAAGTTGTGTGTTTGAGCACATAAAGTACTATTTTCCTTGGAAATGCTACAAGATGCAATCATGATTTGTTGTGACATCATAAAGATCTCGTCGAGCTGATGAATCTGCCACTTTGTTTAACAAATTTGGTCCTCATTTGCCGAAGTTATCGAGCTTCAAAGTTTGAAAAGTCACAAAAGTTGTGTGTTTGAGCACATACAGTACCATTTTTCTTGGAAATGCAACAAGATGCAATAATGATGTGTTGTGGCATCTTCAAAATCTCGTCGAGCTGATTAATTTGGTACTTTGCTTAACAAATTTGGTCCTCATTTGCCGAAGTTTTCGAGCTTCAAATTTTGAAAAGTCTCAAAAGTTGTGTGTTTGAGCACATAAAGTACTATTTTTCTTGGAAATGCAACAAGATGCAATAATGATGTGTTGTGGCATTTTCAAAATCTCGTCGAGCTGATTAATTTGGTACTTTGCTTAACAAATTTGGTCCTCATTTGCCGAAGTTATCAAGCTTAAAATTTTGAAAAGTCACAAAAGTTGTGTGTTTGAGCACATAAAGTACTATTTTCCTTGGAAATGCTACAAGATGCAATCATGATTTGTTGTGACATCATAAAGATCTCGTCGAGCTGATGAATCTGCCACTTTGTTTAACAAATTTGGTCCTCATTTGCCGAAGTTATCGAGCTTCAAAGTTTGAAAAGTCACAAAAGTTGTGTGTTTGAGCACATACAGTACCATTTTTCTTGGAAATGCAACAAGATGCAATAATGATGTGTTGTGGCATTTTCAAAATCTCGTCGAGCTGATTAATTTGGTACTTTGCTTAACAAATTTGGTCCTCATTTGCCGAAGTTATCGAGCTTCAAACTTTGAAAAGTCTCAAAAGTTGTGTGTTTGAACACGAAAAGTACTATTTTTCTTGGAAATGCAACAAGATGCAATAATGATGTGTTGTGGCATCTTCAAAATCTCGTCCAGCTGATTAATTTGGTACTTTGCTTAACAAATTTGGTCCTCATTTGCCGAAGTTATCAAGCTTAAAATTTTGAAAAGTCACAAAAGTTGTGTGTTTGAGCACATAAAGTACTATTTTCCTTGGAAATGCTACAAGATGCAATCATGATTTGTTGTGACATCATAAAGATCTCGTCGAGCTGATGAATCTGCCACTTTGTTTAACAAATTTGGTCCTCATTTGCCGAAGTTATCGAGCTTCAAAGTTTGAAAAGTCACAAAAGTTGTGTGTTTGAGCACATACAGTACCATTTTTCTTGGAAATGCAACAAGATGCAATAATGATGTGTTGTGGCATCTTCAAAATCTCGTCGAGCTGATTAATTTGGTACTTTGCTTAACAAATTTGGTCCTCATTTGCCGAAGTTATCGAGCTTCAAAGTTTGAAAAGTCACAAAAGTTGTGTGTTTGAGCACATACAGTACCATTTTTCTTGGAAATGCAACAAGATGCAATAATGATGTGTTGTGGCATCTTCAAAATCTCGTCCAGCTGATGAATTTGACACTTTGTTTAACAAATTTGGTCCTCATTTGCCGAACTTATCGAGCTTCAAAGTTTGAAAAGTCTCAAAAGTTCTGTGTTTGAGCACGTAAAGTACTATTTTTCTTGGAAATACAACAAGATGCAATAATGATGTGTTGTGGCATCTTCAAAATCTCGTCGAGCTGATTAATTTGACACTTTGTTTAACAAATTTGGTCCTCATTTGCCGAAGTTATCGAGCTTTTTAAGTTTGAAAAGTCACAAAAGTTGTGTGTTTGAGCACATGAAATGCTATTTTTCTTGGAAACTCAACAAGATGCAATCATGATTTGTTGTGACATCTTAAAGATCTCGTCGAGCTGATGAATCTGCCACTTTGTTTAACAAATTTGGTCCTCATTTGCCGAAGTTATCAAGCTTAAAAGTTCGAAAAGTCACAAAAGTTGTGTGTTTGAGCACGTAAAGTACTATTTTTCTTGGAAATGCAACAAGATGCAATAATGATGTGTTGTGGCATTTTCAAAATCTCGTCGAGCTGATTAATTTGGTACTTTGCTTAACAAATTTGGTCCTCATTTGCCGAAGTTATCAAGCTTAAAATTTTGAAAAGTCACAAAAGTTGTGTGTTTGAGCACATAAAGTACTATTTTCCTTGGAAATGCAACAAGATGCAATCATGATTTGTTGTGACATAATAGAGATCTCGTCGAGCTGATGAATCTGCCACTTTGTTTAACAAATTTGGTCCTCATTTGCCGAAGTTTTCGAGCTTCAAATTTTAAAAAGCCTCAAAAGTTGTGTGTTTGAGCACATAAAGCACTATTTTTCTTGGAAATGCAACAAGATGCAATAATGATGTGTTGTGGCATTTTCAAAATCTCGTCGAGCTGATTAATTTGGTACTTTGCTTAACAAATTTGGTCCTCATTTGCCGAAGTTATCGAGCTTCAAACTTTGAAAAGTCTCAAAAGTTGTGTGTTTGAACACGAAAAGTACTATTTTTCTTGGAAATGCAACAAGATGCAATAATGATGTGTTGTGGCATCTTCAAAATCTCGTCCAGCTGATTAATTTGGTACTTTGCTTAACAAATTTGGTCCTCATTTGCCGAAGTTATCAACCTTAAAAGTTCGAAAAGTCACAAAAGTTGTGTGTTTGAGCACATAAAGTATTATTTTCCTTGGAAATGAAACAAGATGCAATCATGATTTGTTCTGGCATATTCAAAATCTCGTCGAGCTGATTAATTTGGTACTTTGCTTAACAAATTTGGTCCTCATTTGCCGAAGTTTTCGAGCTTCAAATTTTGAAAAGTCTCAAAAGTTGTGTGTTTGAGCACATAAAGTACTATTTTTCTTGGAAATGCAACAAGATGCAATAATGATGTGTTGTGGCATTTTCAAAATCTAGTCGAGCTGATTAATTTGGTACTTTGCTTAACAAATTTGGTCCTCATTTGCCGAAGTTATCAAGCTTAAAATTTTGAAAAGTCACAAAAGTTGTGTGTTTGAGCACATAAAGTACTATTTTCCTTGGAAATGCTACAAGATGCAATCATGATTTGTTGTGACATCATAAAGATCTCGTCGAGCTGATGAATCTGCCACTTTGTTTAACAAATTTGGTCCTCAATTGCCGATGTTATCGAGCTTCAAAGTTTCAAAAGTCACAAAAGTTGTGTGTTTGAGCACATAAAGTATTATTTTCCTTGGAAATGAAACAAGATGCAATCATGATTTGTTGTGGCATATTCAAAATCTCGTCGAGCTGATTAATTTGGTACTTTGCTTAACAAATTTGGTCCTCATTTGCCGAAGTTATCAACCTTAAAAGTTCGAAAAGTCACAAAAGTTGTGTGTTTGAGCACATAAAGTATTATTTTCCTTGGAAATGCAACAAGATGCAATCATGATTTGTTGTGACATCTTAAAGATCTCGTCGAGCTGATGAATCTGCCACTTTGTTTAACAAATTTGGTCCTCATTTGCCGAAGTTATCGAGCTTCAAAGTTTGAAAAGTCACAAAAGTTGTTTGTTTGAGCACATAAAGTACTATTTTTCTTGGAAATGCAACAAGATGCAATAATGATGTGTTGTGGCATTTTCAAAATCTCGTCGAGCTGATTAATTTGGTACTTTGCTTAACAAATTTGGTCCTCATTTGCCGAAGTTTTCGAGCTTCAAATTTTGAAAAGTCTCAAAAGTTGTGTGTTTGAGCACATAAAGTACTATTATTTTTGGAAATGCAACAAGATGCAATCATGATTTGGTATGACATCTTAAAGATCTCGTCGAGCTGATGAATTTGCCACTTTGTTTAACAAATTTGGTCCTCATTTGCCGATGTTATCGAGCTTCAAAGTTTCAAAAGTCACAAAAGTTGTGTGTTTGAGCACATACAGTACCATTTTTCTTGGAAATGCAACAAGATGCAATAATGATGTGTTGTGGCATCTTCAAAATCTCGTCGAGCTGATTAATTTGGTACTTTGCTTAACAAATTTGGTCCTCATTTGCCGAAGTTATCAAGCTTAAAATTTTGAAAAGTCACAAAAGTTGTGTGTTTGAGCACATAAAGTATTATTTTCCTTGGAAATGAAACAAGATGCAATCATGATTTGTTGTGGCATATTCAAAATCTCGTCGAGCTGATTAATTTGGTACTTTGCTTAACAAATTTGGTCCTCATTTGCCGAAGTTTTCGAGCTTCAAATTTTGAAAAGTCTCAAAAGTTGTGTGTTTGAGCACATAAAGTACTATTTTTCTTGGAAATGCAACAAGATGCAATAATGATGTGTTGTGGCATTTTCAAAATCTCGTCGAGCTGATTAATTTGGTACTTTGCTTAACAAATTTGGTCCTCATTTGCCGAAGTTATCAAGCTTAAAATTTTGAAAAGTCACAAAAGTTGTGTGTTTGAGCACATAAAGTATTATTTTCCTTGGAAATGAAACAAGATGCAATCATGATTTGTTGTGGCATATTCAAAATCTCGTCGAGCTGATGAATCTGCCACTTTGTTTAACAAATTTGGTCCTCATTTGCCGAACTTATCGAGCTTCAAAGTTTGAAAAGTCTCAAAAGTTCTGTGTTTGAGCACGTAAAGTACTATTTTTCTTGGAAATGCAACAAGATGCAATAATGATGTGTTGTGGCATCTTCAAAATCTCGTCGAGCTGATTAATTTGACACTTTGCTTAACAAATTTGGTCCTCATTTGCCGAAGTTATCAAGCTTAAAATTTTGAAAAGTCACAAAAGTTGTGTGTTTGAGCACATAAAGTACTATTTTCCTTGGAAATGCTAAAAGATGCAATCATGATTTGTTGTGACATCATAAAGATCTCGTCGAGCTGATGAATCTGCCACTTTGTTTAACAAATTTGGTCCTCATTTGCCGAAGTTATCGAGCTTCAAAGTTTGAAAAGTCACAAAAGTTGTGTGTTTGAGCACATACAGTACCATTTTTCTTGGAAATGCAACAAGATGCAATAATGATGTGTTGTGGCATCTTCAAAATCTCGTCGAGCTGATTAATTTGGTACTTTGCTTAACAAATTTGGTCCTCAGTTGCTGAAGTTATCAAGCTTAAAATTTTGTAAAGTCACAAAAGTTGTTTGTTTGATCACCTAAAGTACTATTTTCCTTGGAAATGCTACAAGATGCAATCATGATTTATTGTGACATCATAAAGATCTCGTCGAGCTGATGAATCTGCCACTTTGTTTAACAAATTTGGTCCTCATTTGCCGATGTTATCGAGCTTCAAAGTTTCAAAAGTCACAAAAGTTGTGTGTTTGAGCACATAAAGTATTATTTTCCTTGGAAATGAAACAAGATGCAATCATGATTTGTTGTGGCATATTCAAAATCTCGTCGAGCTGATTAATTTGGTACTTTGCTTAACAAATTTGGTCCTCATTTGCCGAAGTTATCAAGCTTCAAAGTTTGAAAAGTCACAAAAGTTGTGTGTTTGAGCACATAAAGTACTATTTTCCTTGGAAATGCTACAAGATGCAATCATGATTTGTTGTGACATCATAAAGATCTCGTCGAGCTGATGAATCTGCCACTTTGTTTAACAAATTTGGTCCTCATTTGCCGAAGTTATCGAGCTTCAAAGTTTGAAAAGTCACAAAAGTTGTGTGTTTGAGCACATACAGTACCATTTTTCTTGGAAATGCAACAAGATGCAATAATGATGTGTTGTGGCATCTTCAAAATCTCGTCGAGCTGATTAATTTGGTACTTTGCTTAACAAATTTGGTCCTCATTTGCCGAAGTTTTCGAGCTTCAAATTTTGAAAAGTCTCAAAAGTTGTGTGTTTGAGCACATAAAGTACTATTTTTCTTGGAAATGCAACAAGATGCAATAATGATGTGTTGTGGCATTTTCAAAATCTCGTCGAGCTGATTAATTTGGTACTTTGCTTAACAAATTTGGTCCTCATTTGCCGAAGTTATCAAGCTTAAAATTTTGAAAAGTCACAAAAGTTGTGTGTTTGAGCACATAAAGTACTATTTTCCTTGGAAATGCTACAAGATGCAATCATGATTTGTTGTGACATCATAAAGATCTCGTCGAGCTGATGAATCTGCCACTTTGTTTAACAAATTTGGTCCTCATTTGCCGAAGTTATCGAGCTTCAAAGTTTGAAAAGTCACAAAAGTTGTGTGTTTGAGCACATACAGTACCATTTTTCTTGGAAATGCAACAAGATGCAATAATGATGTGTTGTGGCATTTTCAAAATCTCGTCGAGCTGATTAATTTGGTACTTTGCTTAACAAATTTGGTCCTCATTTGCCGAAGTTATCGAGCTTCAAACTTTGAAAAGTCTCAAAAGTTGTGTGTTTGAACACGTAAAGTACTATTTTTCTTGGAAATGCAACAAGATGCAATAATGATGTGTTGTGGCATCTTCAAAATCTCGTCCAGCTGATGAATTTGACACTTTGTTTAACAAATTTGGTCCTCATTTGCCGAAGTTATCTAGCTTAAAAGTTTGAAAAGTCACAAAAGTTGTGTGTTTGAGCACATACAGTACCATTTTTCTTGGAAATGCAACAAGATGCAATAATGATGTGTTGTGGCATTTTCAAAATCTCGTCGAGCTGATTAATTTGGTACTTTGCTTAACAAATTTGGTCCTCATTTGCCGAAGTTATCGAGCTTCAAACTTTGAAAAGTCTCAAAAGTTGTGTGTTTGAACACGTAAAGTACTATTTTTCTTGGAAATGCAACAAGATGCAATAATGATGTGTTGTGGCATCTTCAAAATCTCGTCGAGCTGATGAATTTGCCACTTTGTTTAACAAATTTGGTCCTCATTTGCCGAAGTTATCTAGCTTAAAAGTTTGAAAAGTCACAAAAGTTGTGTGTTTGAGCACATACAGTACCATTTTTCTTGGAAATGCAACAAGATGCAATAATGATGTGTTGTGGCATTTTCAAAATCTCGTCGAGCTGATTAATTTGGTACTTTGCTTAACAAATTTGGTCCTCATTTGCCGAAGTTGTCGAGCTTCAAACTTTGAAAAGTCTCAAAAGTTGTGTGTTTGAACACGTAAAGTACTATTTTTCTTGGAAATGCAACAAGATGCAATAATGATGTGTTGTGGCATCTTCAAAATCTCGTCCAGCTGATGAATTTGACACTTTGTTTAACAAATTTGGTCCTCATTTGCCGATGTTTTCGAACTTCAAAGTTTGAACAGTCTCAAAAGATATGTGTTTGAGCACATAAAGTACTATTATTTTTGGAAATGCAACAAGATGCAATCATGATTTGTTGTGACACCTTAAAGATCTCGTCCAGCTGATGAATTTGACACTTTGTTTAACAAATTTGGTCCTCATTTGCCGAACTTATCGAGCTTCAAAGTTTGAAAAGTCTCAAAAGTTCTGTGTTTGAGCACGTAAATTACTATTTTTCTTGGAAATACAACAAGATGCAATAATGATGTGTTGTGGCATCTTCAAAATCTCGTCGAGCTGATTAATTTGACACTTTGTTTAACAAATTTGGTCCTCATTTGCGAAGTTATCGAGCTTCAAAGTTTGAAAAGTCACAAGAGTTGTGTGTTTGACCACATAATGTACTATTTTTCTTGAAAATTCAACAAGATGCAATAATGATTTGTTGTGACATTTTCAAAATATCGTCGAGCTGATTAATTTGACACTTTGTGTAACAAATTTGGTCCTCATTTGCCGAAGTTATCGAACTTCAAAGTTTGAAAAGTCACAAAAGTTGTTTGTTTGATCACCTAAAGTACTATTTTCCTTGGAAATGCTACAAGATGCAATCATGATTTATTGTGACATCATAAAGATCTCGTCGAGCTGATGAATCTGCCACTTTGTTTAACAAATTTGGTCCTCAGTTGCTGAAGTTATCAAGCTTAAAATTTTGAAAAGTCACAAAAGTTGTGTGTTTGAGCACATAAAGTACTATTTTCCTTGGAAATGCTAAAAGATGCAATCATGATTTGTTGTGACATCATAAAGATCTCGTCGAGCTGATGAATCTGCCACTTTGTTTAACAAATTTGGTCCTCATTTGCCGAAGTTATCGAGCTTCAAAGTTTGAAAAGTCACAAAAGTTGTTTGTTTGATCACCTAAAGTACTATTTTCCTTGGAAATGCTACAAGATGCAATCATGATTTATTGTGACATCATAAAGATCTCGTCGAGCTGATGAATCTGCCACTTTGTTTAACAAATTTGGTCCTCATTTGCCGATGTTATCGAGCTTCAAAGTTTCAAAAGTCACAAAAGTTGTGTGTTTGAGCACATAAAGTATTATTTTCCTTGGAAATGAAACAAGATGCAATCATGATTTGTTGTGGCATATTCAAAATCTCGTCGAGCTGATTAATTTGGTACTTTGCTTAACAAATTTGGTCCTCATTTGCCGAAGTTATCAAGCTTAAAATTTTGAAAAGTCACAAAAGTTGTGTGTTTGAGCACATAAAGTACTATTTTCCTTGGAAATGCTACAAGATGCAATCATGATTTGTTGTGACATCATAAAGATCTCGTCGAGCTGATGAATCTGCCACTTTGTTTAACAAATTTGGTCCTCATTTGCCGAAGTTATCGAGCTTCAAAGTTTGAAAAGTCACAAAAGTTGTGTGTTTGAGCACATACAGTACCATTTTTCTTGGAAATGCAACAAGATGCAATAATGATGTGTTGTGGCATCTTCAAAATCTCGTCGAGCTGATTAATTTGGTACTTTGCTTAACAAATTTGGTCCTCATTTGCCGAAGTTTTCGAGCTTCAAATTTTGAAAAGTCTCAAAAGTTGTGTGTTTGAGCACATAAAGTATTATTTTCCTTGGAAATGAAACAAGATGCAATCATGATTTGTTGTGACGTCTTAAAGATCTCGTCGAGCTGATGAATCTGCCACGTTGTTTAACAAATTTGGTCCTCATTTGCCGAAGTTATCGTGCTTCAAATTTTGAAAAGTCTTAAAAGTTCTGTGTTTGAGCACGTAAAGTACTATTTTTCTTGGAAATTCAACGAGATGCAATAATGATGTGTTGTGCCATCTTCAAAATCTCGTCGAGTTGATTAATTTGGTACTTTGCTTAACAAATTTGGTCCTCATTTGCCGAAGTTTTCGAGCTTCAAATTTTGAAAAGTCTCAAAAGTTGTGTGTTTGAGCACATAAAGTACTATTTTTCTTGGAAATGCAACAAGATGCAATAATGATGTGTTGTGGCATTTTCAAAATCTCGTCGAGTTGATTAATTTGGTACTTTGCTTAACAAATTTGGTCCTCATTTGCCGAAGTTTTCGAGCTTCAAATTTTGAAAAGTCTCAAAAGTTGTGTGTTTGAGCACATAAAGCACTATTTTTCTTGGAAATGCAACAAGATGCAATAATGATGTGTTGTGGCATCTTCAAAATCTCGTCCAGCTGATGAATTTGACACTTTGTTTAACAAATTTGGTCCTCATTTGCCGAACTTATCGAGCTTCAAAGTTTGAAAAGTCTCAAAAGTTCTGTGTTTGAGCACGTAAAATACTATTTTTCTTGGAAATTCAACAAGATGCAATAATGATGTGTTGTGGCATCTTCAAAATCTCGTCGAGCTGATAAATTTGGCACTTTGTTTAACAAATTTGGTCCTCATTTGCCGAAGTTATCGAGTTTCAAAGTTTGAAAAGTTCCAAAAGTTCTGTGTTTGAGCACGTAAAGTACTATTTTTCTTGGAAATTCAACAAGATGCAATAATGATGGGTTGTGCCATCTTCAAAATCACGTCGAGCTGATTAATTTGGAACTTTGTTTAACAAATTTGGTCCTCATTTGCCGAAGTTATCGAGCTTCAAAGTTTGAAAAGTCTCAAAAGTTCTGTGTTTGAGCACGTAAAGTACTATTTTTCTTGGAAATTCAACGAGATGCAATAATGATGTGTTGTGCCATCTTCAAAATCTCGTCGAGCTGATTAACTTGACACTTCGTTTAACAAATTTGGTCCTCATTTGCCGAAGTTATCGTGCTTCAAATTTTGAAAAGTCTCAAAAGTTGTGTGTTTGAGCACATAAAGTACTATTTTTCTTGGAAATTCGACAAGATGCAATAATGATGTGTTGTGGCATCTTCAAAATCTCGTCGAGCTGATTAATTTGTCACTTTGTACAACAAATTTTGTCCTCATTTGCCGAAGTTATCGAGCTTCAAAGTTTGAAATGTCTCAAAAGTTCTGTGTTTGAGCACGTAAAGTATTATTTTCCTTGGAAATGCTACAAGATGCAATCATGATGTTGTGTGACATCTTAAAAATCTCGCCGAGCTGATGAATTTGCCACTTTGTTTAACAAATTTGGTCCTCATTTGCCGAAGTTATCGAGCTTCAAAGTTTGAAAAGTCTCAAAAGTTCTGTGTTTGAGCACGTAAAATATTATTTTTCTTGGAAATTCAACAAGATGCAATAATGATGTGTTGTGCCATCTTCAAAATCTCGTCGAGCTGATTAATTTGGCACTTTGCTTAACAAATTTGGTCCTCATTTGCCGAAGTTATCGAGCTTCAAAGTTTGAAAAGTTCCAAAAGTTCTGTGTTTGAGCACGTAAAGTACTATTTTTCTTGAAAATTCAACAAGATGCAATAATGATGTGTTGTGGCATCTTCAAAATCTCGTCGAGCTGATTAATTTGGCACTTTGTTTAACAAATTTGGTCCTCATTTGCCGAAGTTATCGTGCTTCAAATTTTGAAAAGTCTCAAAAGTTCTGTGTTTGAGCACGTAAAGTACTATTTTTCTTGGAAATTCAACGAGATGCAATAATGATGTGTTGTGCCATCTTCAAAATCACGTCGAGCTGATTAATTTGGAACTTTGTTTAACAAATTTGGTCCTCATTTGCCGAAGTTATCGAGCTTCAAAGTTTGAAAAGTCTCAAAAGTTCTGTGTTTGAGCACGTAAAATATTATTTTTCTTGGAAATTCAACAAGATGCAATAATGATGTGTTGTGCCATCTTCAAAATCTCGTCGAGCTGATTAATTTGGCACTTTGCTTAACAAATTTGGTCCTCATTTGCCGAAGTTATCGAGCTTCAAAGTTTGAAAAGTTCCAAAAGTTCTGTGTTTGAGCACGTAAAGTACTATTTTTCTTGGAAATTCAACAAGATGCAATAATGATGTGTTTTGCCATCTTCAAAATCACGTCGAGCTGATTAATTTGGAACTTTGTTTAACAAATTTGGTCCTCATTTGCCGAAGTTATCGAGCTTCAAAGTTTGAAAAGTCTCAAAAGTTCTGTGTTTGAGCACGTAAAATACTATTTTTCTTGGAAATTCAACAAGATGCAATAATGATGTGTTGTGGCATCTTCAAAATCTCGTCGAGCTGATTAATTTGGCACCTTGTTTAACAAATTTGGTCCACATTTGCCGAAGTTATCGAGCTTCAAAGTTTGAAAAGTTTCAAAAGTTCTGTGTTTGAGCACGTAAAGTACTATTTTTCTTACAAATTCAACAAGATTCAATAATGATGTGGTGTGACATCTTAAAGATCTCGTCGAGCTGATTAATTTGACACTTTGTTTAACAAATTTGGTCCTCATTTGCCGAAGTTATCGAGCTTCGAAGTTTGAAAAGTCTCAAAACTTGTGTGTTTGAGCACGTAAAGTATTATTTTTCTTGCAACTTCAACAAGATTCAATAATGATGTGTGGTGGCATCTTCAAAATCTCGTCGAGTTGATTAATTTGGCACTTTGTTTAACAAATTTGGTCCCCATTTGCCGAAGTTATCGAGCTTCAAAGTTTGAAAAGTCTCAAAAGTTCTGTGTTTGAGCACGTAAAGTACCATTTTTCTTGGAATTTCAACAAGATGCAATAATGATTTGGTATGAGATCTTAAAGATCTCGTCGAGCTGATTAACTTGACACTTCGTTTAACAAATTTGTTCCTCATTTGCCGACGTTATCGAGCTTCAAATTTTGAAAAGTCTCAAAAGTTGTGTGTTTGAGCACATAAAGTACTATTTTCCTTGGAAATGCTACAAGATGCAATCATGATGTGGTGTGACATCTTAAAGATCTCGTCGAGCTGATTAACTTGACACTTCGTTTAACAAATTTGTTCCTCATTTGCCGAAGTTATCGAGCTTCAAATTTTGAAAAGTCTCAAAAGTTCTGGGTTTGAGCACGTAAAGTACTATTTTTCTTGAAAATTCAACAAGATGCAATCATGATTTGTTGTGACATCTTAAAGATCTCGTCGAGCTGATTAATTTGGCACTTTGTTTAACAAATTTGGTCCTCATTTGCCGAAGTTATCGAGCTTCAAAGTTTGAAAAGTCTCAAAAGTTCTGTGTTTGAGCACGTAAAGTACTATTTTTCTTGGAATTTCAACAAGATGCAATAATGATGTGTTGTGGCATCAGTAGTTGAGCTAGGGGGGTTACGGATCAAATGTGCCGTTTTCGCACATCCGCTAACGTTATTTTTGCTCCGTTAACGTTATATTTGTCGTTCCGTTAAATTAACGTATGGGGAAAATGGGGGAGTTTTCGCGCCGTTAACGTTATTTTAGTGGTTTATTGATTTAGCGGTGTATTGCGAAAACTGTATTTGTCGTTACGACAAAATTAACATGGAGTCTTATGGGAAAAACTTTGTCGTTACGCTAAAGTTGACGTTAAACGTATCTCCATCTCTCTCCTGTAACGTTATTTTTGTCGTTCCTTTATTTATTTCTTGAAAGGTGCACTGCGAAAACTATTGGTTGTTTTTATAGAGTTTTCGCACCGTTAACGTTATTTTAGTGATTTATTGATTTAGTGGTGCATTACGAAAACTGTATTTGTCGTTACGACAAAATTAACATGGAGTCTTATGGGAAAAACTTTGTCGTTACGCTAAAGTTGACGTTAAACGTATCTCCATCTCTCTCCTGTAACGTTATTTTTGTCGTTCCGTTATTTCATTCTTTAAAGGTACATTGCGAAAACTGTTGGTTGTTTTTAGAGTTTTCGCACCGTGAACGTTATTTGTGTTATTAGGTGATTAGGTGGTGAATTGCGGAAACTGTGTTTGTCGTTACGACAAAATTAACATGGAGTCTTATGGCAAAAGGTATGTCGTTACGTCAAGGAAGTTACGTTACCATCTCTCCCTGTGGAGTGGGCGTGTCGGTACAGGTCCGGGTTGAGCGCCTTGAGACAGGTCCGTACTTGGGGAACTTCTGTAGAGTGACTGGAGCGTGGAGTGGGTGCTCAAGGTAAGTAAACGAAAAAATGCTCTCTTAATTTTTATTAGCATCATATATTTTGTAATAATTCATGCAATATATGTCTCGCTCACAGAAAACGTTACCCCCTCCCCCAATCACTGATGGAAATTATAATGTATGTTTTCTTAAGTGGTACGATCTTCTGCCGCATTCGAGCTATGTTTACAGAATGCTTTTATGCATCGACTCTTTAGTAAATACATCTACGAAAATAATAATAATAATAATGTGTACCAATGGTACTGACATTAACATATAGAGACTTGAAACCCGATTTATGAAGCAATTAATTTATTAATAACATATTCAAATAGCACTCCGGCATTTCTACTACTGCAATTGCATACTTTGAAAGCATGACTATTACAATTGTTTTCGCTAGGTCTTAATTTGGGTACCAGGTCAGCATCATCTTTTTCTAAATTGAAAATTCGTATTGAATCGGCAAGATAGTCTTTCAAAAACTCAAATTTTGCCTGTCCTTTCACAAATATCAAATCAATATTTTTTAAATGGTTTTCTAAAATATTTTTAATTTGCTGATATTTGATATTCCCCGAATCAAATGGAATACCATGAACATTGTTATAGAGATATGCAGCAGTTTTCCGATCATTTGCATGTAAACTAGAAAATTTAATCGGGCATTTAAACAAAAAGGATTTCAAATGTTTACCATCGTAGATGGTGAGTTCTTTCGTGGTAAACATTTTGTTAATTATATAACCTTGCATATCCAGTACGGCAAACTTCATTTTACACTTTCGAATGACAAAAAAGAATTGTACCCTCGGTTCGCAAATCTCTATGTAATAATAACTACTTCTATTACTACCGCTGTAGTAGGTCTGGGTCGGAACAATGGATTGCACCCTAGGATCCCAAATCTGTATTTAATAAATACTAAAATTCACTTTTCGCTAATTGAATGAAAATAACCACCTTGTGCTATCACAGTAGTAGTAGTAGTAGTAGTAGTAGTAGTAGTTCTAAATTTTGAAGTCGAACCACATGAGAATGTCACTGATCGAGAGGAACTACCCTAGGTTCCCAAATCCGTATCTAATAAATACTAAAATACGCTTTTCGCTAATTTAATGAATAAAAATAACCACCTACCTTGTGCTACCACTAAAGTAGTAGTACTAAAGTTCAAAGTCGAAAAATGAGCTCACTTATGCGTCTTTTGCTCCTGCTAAACGAAAATTGCAAAGACTGGTGCAGTTAATAGGCTGACATCTTCGCAATGTGAATATATAGCAATTTGCATAAATAGCATTATGAAGATGTATTGTAGCATGCATCATTAAAAAGCGTTTTACATTTTTAAAAACTTTATTCATCATTGTACATAAAACATTTAAAAGAGCACACGTTGGTAGAAGCAGTCTTGAACTGGACTAGTCATCAATAGGTTTGGATCTTCACACGAAATGTTTTGGTTATATATGACGGGATGATAGGGTACATTTTACTTTGATGCAATGATTTTTTCCATTACTGTTATGTGCTGCTGATGATGTGAAAAGAGTCGTTTAGGGTATTTTCATCTTTAAACCCTTGAATATTCATATTTTTAATTGTTCAAACTTTAGGAAAGTAAATTTCTTGATGGAATATTCTCTAATCCGGCGTTTAATATTTCGTAGGTTTTCTAAAAAAGTTTCTATTCTTTCAAGTCTAGTTGTCATTTCGACTTGCAGTATCTTTATAAACAATATTTCAACTGAACATTAAGTTTTAACGCTACATATTGATGGTGGTGGTGGTGGTGGTGGTAGGAA
Source organism: Euwallacea fornicatus (assembly GCF_040115645.1). Taxonomy (NCBI): domain Eukaryota; kingdom Metazoa; phylum Arthropoda; class Insecta; order Coleoptera; family Curculionidae; genus Euwallacea; species Euwallacea fornicatus. The sequence goes on along the minus strand of NW_027096064.1, from coordinate 150,155 downwards.
TTTAAAGCTGTTTTACAATTTTCGTAAGTGGATTATAACTAAATATTTTGTCATGAATAGTGAGGCAATAGGCTGTCGTTTTATCAGTCACTTTTTCTGCAGTTTCAAATTCCACTCTCATAGTGACTGATCCAGTTTGAAGTAAATCTCTTTGGTGAGTACAATTGATGTAAACAAGTGGAGCTTTATCTTTGAATTCGGACGGAGTGAAAATCGGTTCTTGTGCGTTATTATAGTAAACCTGACGAAATTCGGAAAACATTTCATACAGGGTTGCAAATCTATTATTTTTAAAATCAAGTTGCAAGTCACCATACGGGTATCTTTCAGAATTTAAATACACATTTACGTTTCGTAGGTCACAGTGATCAAATTTGCTCATATCCTTTTTAAGATTACCTCTTTTGTCTTTTTGAAATGCGAGTATGACATGGCGTGGAGTTTCAACTTTGGTCGATGTCTTTACCGTCCAATTGTGTCTGGTGGCTTCTAATAACTCTGGATATTCAACTAATTCCCAGCTTCGAAAAGTTAATAAGATGTCAGTATTTTTATCAATAGTTTTTGTAAGTGCTAATTCCTGAGGAATTGCTACTGTTAAGTGTGGAACTCTCCAACAGAGTTTTGTTATCGTAAGTTTCGGTTTTTCTGTAGATGCTGCCGTTTGTACCAATGCATTGGAATCATCGTTAGCTCTAACTAGGATTAATTCTTGATGTGAATTTAAAATGATTTTCTTATAATCTTCAAAGAAACCAGAGTACATCTTAAGAGGAATACATAAAGAAACATTTCCGTTAGAGTCCGTCATGATGCTTTTTTCTTTTTCTACCGGATACCATCCCGCGTTTTGAAGCTTAGCGCTTTCATTTAAATTATATGATGAATAACCCTTAAGGGTTGCTGTTATACCAACATCTCGTACTGCGTCAATTGTCACTCCATTTAGAACATATCTCAACTCTTTGAATAAAAACGCCGCGGCATTATTTATCAAGTATGTGTTTGTAAGTGGCGTACCATCCTCTTTCGTAACCTTTAGTTCAATGTAAAGTTCACTTTTGCAGGGTAAGGGATATTTTCCGGTTTGCTGTAAGGATATTCTAATTTCATCGTTTGTCCCCAATTTAGTAGGATTGAATGGATCAAAAGAGAGCACTTCCCAGCTTAAAATTGAGTCGTCAATAAAAACTTTTTCTTGGACGTTTATATGATCCATTTTTTAATGTAAATCCTAGGGAAACAAGAAACTGTTTATTCAAAGACGTTAACCCTCTTGTGTATCGTTTCGTACTATCGGGGGTTTGCTGCTTACAAGGTGTATTAAACCTTCTGACAAAATCTAAATTAGGTGTTCTATTATATAGAATTACCATCGTGAGTCCAAGCGTTTAAGATGAAGTCTTAATGTCACGGATTCACCTCGAAAATTAATCAAATCGCCCTCTTGATCAACTAGTTTCACTGTTATTTTATCTACAACGTTAACGATTACGGGAAAATAAATGACATTCTGAGGGGTTTCGATTATTTTAAAACCGGGTGGTACACTAGGAAAAAACTGATGTATTACATGAACTGGCGTACCATTTAGAAAAGACCCTTCAGCTATACTGCAATCGATATTTATAGCATTCACCTTAAAGATATCTGCGGGGTGATCAGACACTGTCAAAGTATTAGCCGGTATGTCCTGGTACTCAAACCCCAAAAGTTTTGCTATAGTTCCTTCTTCAAATTTAACATCTACAGATGAAATAAGATGTGTTCTAAGAGTGTTATTGTTTGCAGTTAACTCAAATGTCTTTTTGTCTCCAATGTCCTTTTTTATATAATTAGCTATATCTTCTATCTCGTAGCAACCTGGTGGTATTGTGATATATTCTTTATCAATAATAAACAAATTAGATCCGGACTCAATATTTGGAATTGAATTGAAAGTTTCAAAGTTGACTAGACCGATTACGTATTCGAAATTGTCGTCTAGATGTATAGGAGGGTTAAATTCCGCAGTGAGAGTTGCAGAATTACCGGTAAGAACAAAACTATAAGACATGATTCGTCAATATTAAAATTATAAATAAATCTCTTGAGTTCTATACACACTATTATAAAGGAATTCTAAACAGAGCTGACCACAATTCATTTGCTCATCAGCTTGATACCTCGTATAATTATACTTTATATCGTTCTTGAGTCCATCACTCTTGAAATACTTAACCAACTCCTTTGGAGGTTTTAAGTTCCCATAACTATCGAAGTATGTAATACTTTTCCCTTTTTTAGCATAACAAATCCAATGAGTTCCTTTGTTGAATGAATCATCCAGGTTTACTATACCACGCTCGTTCTTTTTAATTTTCTGTGGTAATTTATTTCTCATGAAAATATCTCGAAAATGTGGAATTTGTAATTTTTTTACGTATTTTAATAACTGAAAATTTGTTAGTGATTTTCGAGGTATTCCACTTAACAGTTTTTTGAATATGGTTTTAAGTAAAGTCCACATCCTGATTTGTATGGTTTCAGGTATAATCCGCTCCCTTCTTTACCAAGTGCTATAGCTTCCATTGTCTCGTTGTGTCTTTTCGCTTCTTCCAATTTTTGAGAAGCTGCTTTCGCATCGTTTACCGCTTTTGCAATACCAGCAGCTCCACCTCCTAATGCACCTAATGCCGATAAACCAGCAAACAGAGGTATCAGAGGCAAAAATCCACCTGATTTAGGAATAGGAATAATTCTCCTTTTGGGGGGTGAAACTTTGCCACTCTTTTTTGCAAGTGCTAGGGCATACTTGGCACTAGATTTTAAGTTTTTAAACTTTTGTCCGATGAGACCCTTTTTCACGTTTAAAATTGCTCTGTTTAGAGTTATCTTTCTACCTTTCAAACCTCGACCTGTTTTCCTTTTTCGCAGCCCCATTCCTAACTTTGTTTTCACATTCATAGCTCCGCTAATACCCAACGCTGCAATTTTTTCACCGATTCCCGAATCACTTGCCTTGAACCGTGCTAGTGCTTTTGATGCTAAGATTTTATCCGCTTCGTGTCTACTTTGTAAATCTTTTCTCTCGGCGTATGCTATGTCGTGCTCTTTACAAGCTTCATCTAAAGGATTTACACCCGTATCACCTCTTGTCAGTCTTTCCTTCAACTTGGTGCCAGGACCGCAGAAATTGAACCCGGGAATATGCAATTCAACGGGTAATTTGTTTATCAAAGTATTGACAATACCAGTTCCTCTTTTTTTGCTAGTTTTTGAACGAATGATGTGATGACTGTGGAAGTCGATCATTATATAACACTATCCCGCAACTGATAGACATTCACTTTTTATGTGCTTTAAGTACCAAAAAGATGCGTCTTGAAAAACAGTTACATTCGATAACCATTAAAGATTACGAATTTACAAAAAACACTTTCAGGAAACATGGTGACTTATTTCAGGGAAGTAGTAAAAGGGGTTTAGTTATTGGCCCATCAGGATGTGGAAAAACTAATGTGATGATATCTTTAATTGAAGATCGCAATGGATTGCGTTTTAAAAATTTGTATATTTATTCCAAGTCGTTGTATCAGCCAAAATATGAATATTTGAGAACACTTATGCAACCTCTTAAACAAATCGGTTTCTACGAGTCAGATAGTGCCGAAAATATTATCGATCCAAGAGAAATTGAATCTAATTCATTGATTATTTTCGATGATATCGTTTGTTGTGATCAGAATATTGTTAAGGATTATTTTTGCTTTGGACGGCATAAAAACACTGATTGTTTTTATTTGTGTCAAACATATTCTTCTATACCTAAACAATTAATACGAGACAATGCGAACCTACTTATCATATTTCAACAAGATGTCACAAATTTGAAACATATTTATCAAGATCATATTAATGTCGATATGTCATTTAATCAGTTTAAAGACTTGTGTTCGCTCTGTTGGAAAGAACTGTACGAATTTTTAGTAGTGGATAAAGATTCAAATTTAAAGTGCGGTAGATACCGAAAGGGATTTGATACATTTATTTACCTATAAAAGGAACGGTTTTCAAAGTAACTTCACTTTACCTCCTCCTCCTCCTCCTCCAACATGGATGACGAACGTTTAAAAAGAGAGCTGGTTAAATCGAGAAAAGCAGTGAGAGAAAAATATCAGAGTCTAAAAAATGCAGAATTTGAGACGCAAGCTAGACTAGAGCAAACCTACAAACCACTAACACAACCTTTAGAACAATTAATTTCAGCTGTTCATGGTAAGAGTGAACCACTGGATATAATAACCGAAGGAAAAAAGGAAGAAGAAAGATCTTTTAATATCGAAAATGCAGCATCTGCAACTTCAACCCCAAGGAAAGAAAAAAAATTGAAAACTGGGAAAACTCCACTTTTACCTTTAAAGATGCCCTCCTTCTTTGATGAAAGCTTAACGTCAAAAAGTCAATTTCCTTCTTTTTTACGTTCAGTGGAGATTGGTGAAACTACACCATTTCAAGAAGAGTCTAACGAGAAATCATTGAATTTATCGGATATTTTAGAACAATCAAAGCTGTCAATACAACCAATAGTTAGTACTCCTGCTTACGAAGAGTGGCTAGAAACCTACCACGAACTACCAAGAACTTATATTGACGATAATATAAAAGACAAAAAACATACTTTCGATCATCAATTTGGTATAATTCACGACATTGAAACAGACAAGTTATTTTTAGGCTTAACTCAAAAACCTGTCGAACTTATCGGCAAAGATGTAAAAGTTGCAGGAATAACATATCCTGGAACAGTCGGATTATATGAACTATTGTTTAAAATAAATCCGCTCGGCTACAAAAAGGAGGATTTGGATAATTATATGGATATATTGAAAAGGACTAACGCTTATAGAAGGAATCATGATCCCAATGATCAAGTTCAAGGTACTAAATCAACCAAATACATTACAATAATAGCACCATACTTGCAGGAAAAAGGTATCACGAAAACTAGAAGTATACAATCTTCCCAAACGAGTTTCAGTAGACCTACCCTTCCGCTCGTTAGGCCCCGAAATAAAAAGGGATCGGGATTAATTTTAAAAAATCACAAATCACAAACGGATTATGTATATTGGAATGATTTGAATGAACTCGTTGACAGGCTTCGTTTACTTATGGCTTCTACGACAGCAGGTCATACAGGTCATAATAACGAAATCATTTCTATTATAGAAGAACTTAAGGAAGCAGATGTTATTGTATAAACAAGTACCTTTTTTTATTTGCATTTTATTTTCAAGATGACTGTCGATAAGTTTGGTCGACACATTTCAAAAAAAACAGTCGCCGAACATTTCGAAAAACACTTTGTTAAAAGTAACAAGTCTATTAACAAATTGGACATTGGTTTTAATATGAAAAAAATTGAAGAAAAGATGATAAACAAAATACTTTTACTAAAAAATGAGTTAAATGATACAATAAAAAATATGGATGATAAAAATCAACAGCTCACGGAAAAAATAACCATATCCACAAAGGAACTTGCAGAACTAAAAGATAAGGTGAACGAAGTGGATGGATTTTTGAACAAAGTCGATGAAGTGTCAAGATTTAACACTTTCGCGTTACGTAACAGGCTTCTGCAACTTGAAGCTGTTGTTTCCGAAATAAAAAGTGCTATTAAAAAGCGATAAGTTAGTGTTAGCTTAGTTATGGTACTCACATCAAAGGAAACTGTGGCTCACGAGTTACATAAACCTGCTAGGAAAAATTATAAAAGGCGAAGGGTAATTATTAAAGGGTTGCACGACTTGTGGCAAGCGGATCTCGTGGAAATGCAGCCGTATGTCAAATCAAATAGCGGATTTCGCTATATCCTGGTAGTTATAAACGCCTTTTCAAAATATGTTTGGGTAATGCCTTTAAAAAGTAAAAAAAGTAAAGATGTTACGTTAGCATTTGCAGCAATTCTAAGAAGATCCAAAAATCCTCCGAAAAATTTGCATACAGATCTTGGTACCGAATTCTACAACAGGGATTTCACCGAACTTGTGAAAAAATATGAAATTAATCATTACAGTACATTTTCTAACTTAAAAGCAAGCATCGTTGAAAGAGTAAATCGTACATTGAAGAATATGATATGGCGACAATTCACAATTCAAGGAAATTATAAATGGCTTGATATTTTAGAAAAAATTGTACAAAAATATAATAATACTGTTCACCGAACTACTGGCTACAAGCCTAACAGTGTCGATAATAAGAATGCCGAGGAAATTTTATCAAATTCCTACTCTCATCTAAAAACGGTGGATCCCAAAAAGCCAAAACTGAAAGTGCACGATTTTGTGAGGATTTCCAAACAGAGAGAAGCTTTCGATAAAGGTTACACTCCGAATTGGTCGACTGAAATATTCCAAATAGAAAAGATCCAGTTGACTAATCCCACCACGTACTTATTGAAAGATTACAACAATGAATACGTTCAGGGAGGATTCTATGAAGAGGAACTGCAGAAAGTTAAATATCCTGACGTTTACTTGGTTGAAAAGATTTTAAAACAAAAAGGAGATAAGGTTTATGTTAAATGGCTCGGTTTTAGTAACTCAAATAATTCTTGGATTTTGAAAAAGGATATTCTGTAACATTTTTTTTATTTACTAGAATTTTTAACCTCCGATAACATTAAATCTTTCGTTATAAATTTTCGTTCTATGTATATTTGAAAATATATGGACCATTTTTTCTTCACACAACTGAATTCTTCTTTGAAAATGGATTCTGTTAATATGCACAGCTAGATAATCACTTTTTCTAGCCTCCCTGTAAGCAAAACTCCATACAACCAGTTTGAAGACTTTGTTCTTCTCGCAAAAAGACACTTTTTTCATTGTGTTATGATAAAAAGAAAATTACGGGGTTAATAACCTTATACGAATTTGTCTGTAGACAAGTTGGAACAAGTTGAAACAGTGGGAATGGGGGACACTTAACGACATAAACTGAAATAATTTCATAAGCGTTCAATAGTTAAAGAGAAGAACATGTGCGTCTTAAATATTAACGTAGTGTTATAGTGACAAAATGATTTCTCATAAAAGTGATGATGATTACGACTGTGCAACTTCTTCATCCCCGATTCGTTACGATCGTCAACTCGAAGAATGTATACAAAAGTTTGAAGATGCCGCTAGAAAAGAATCCTTCCATCTACTAAATGCATCATATTATACGGATTCATATCGAATCGAATGTGGTTTAAGTCCGGCGCGAACATTCAGTTCGGTTATTACATTATCTGAAACGACAAAAATTGGTAAAATATCATTCAGTGAATTTGAATGGATCACATTTTTAAATGTTCTGCACGAAAAGATGTGTGATTTTTTCAATGACCCTACGGTTTCGGGTGACGTGGTAACCTTTCCATGTGGTGATTTTATCGAAGTGAATCAAATGATTGGATTTACCAATACTGATGGTGATTTTGGAAAAGTATTGAAAATATCTAAATATTGTGTAAGTTTCTATTTAACAGAAAAAGATGTACATCAAATTTTTCACATTGATTTTCACCTTATTCGCCAACGGTTGGTCATATTGAATGATCTGCATTTTTGTACTTTTTATTACAATATAATAAATGTACTTAAACCTTGGTGCATCGCAAACAATGTTAATAGAAAACCACTATTAGAATTGTATAACTTAATTTGCGATAAATGTATGGGAAATATGCTACTAAGTAGTGCCCTTAAGGAATACCTATATTATTATTATGACAAAGTTGTGCAGGATTTAAATAGAGAATAAAATTTTTGTAGAAAATATAAAGCTTTTTTACTATATATCGTTTGCCCCTCCCCAATATGCTCTCATATTTAAATATTAACAATTTTCTAACTACCTCAGTATATTTATGTTACACGACTAAGATGAACACAACACAAAACTTGGTTGACTTTTTAATTGGAAGCAAAGATATTAAACAATTGAAAAGTGAAGAATTAAAATGTCTTCCGCTCGAGTATTTTTTGAAACAAGTAGACTGCATAGATCTTCTAAATATTTGGAGTAAGTTACCCTATGAATATACTAGCAATTATGAGCTACAAATAAGGCTGCCATGTTTCGTTCACTACAATCGACCTGAAGTTCACGTTCATATAGATGGTCCACCGTCATCGCAAAAGATGTGTCCATATTGTTTGCAGACTTTACGTTGTTACGTTTAAGTTTCGATTAGCGGGGATATTAAAATTAACTATAAAAATTAATATTTCCAGTTCAAAATGATTCAATAGAATGTAAGATTTATATTTCCTTTCATTAAAGACTAATTGACGTAATCCCATGAAAATTATTTATATTTGTAACATAAAATATACCAATACTTTCTATTTAAAGGAAGACAGCATCTGCAAAGAGGTGTAAATAAAAATACAATCCGAGAATGATGCAATTAGTCCATATACAGGAGTCAGTACTTCTATCCGGGGAATGATTTAATAGAATGTAAGTTCTATATTTCCTAGCATTAAAGACTAATTTACATAATCCCATGAAAATGATTTATATTTGCAACATGAAACCACTTTATTTTTCCCGATGAAATATATCAATACTTTTAATTTAAAGGAAGATTGCATCCGCAGAGGTATAAATAATTCCATCTGGGAATATCGCAAAGTAGATTATTGCAGATAGTCAAACTTAAAGGTTCATAGTGTTTGAATTTACAGTGGTTAATGTGAGTGGAAGTAAAGGAGATTGTTGCAGACAGTCAAACTTGAAAGTTTTTACGGTGTTTGATTTTGCAGTGTTTAACGTAAGTGAAAGTTTTTTTAACTGTAAATGACTAAAGTCTTTAAATTTTAAAACAGAATGGATTTGGAAAAACTAAACCAAGTGTGTCTTGTAAAGAATGATAAAGCACTGGTTAAACTACAAGATTTAACAATTAATGAAAAATATTTGATCTATAAAGCTACACTTTCGAATACCAAATACGGTAAAAACATTTTATTACACTTGGAAACCACTGTGGTATTCCTCCCTCGAAGAGTGACTGAGACGTTTGAACCGCAGCTGCATAACTTTGTCGAAGGAAAATACGCCCTTGTCTTTAGGGGAACAAAAGACATAGGACATCCGAATCCGCTGATTTTATTCGAAATCTGTTTGGCTTGAAGAATTAGTAGCAGCAGCAGCAGCAGCAGCAACAGAAAGGGTATTGTATCATGGATCCGGATAACTTGTTGAAAAAATCCTTAGATGTTATTACAGGTTTTAAAAAAATTAGACACCAAATTAATAAATTATGTAAGAGAAACCTAACTGTTTGGTTGAACCGAGTGCAAAAATTGATTATCCTTTGTAATAATTTAATCGGTAAAGGTGGTTTACCATATCGTATGCACCGCAAATTGCAGACAAATTTACATCAATTAAATGTAATTAAAAAACTACTTCGACTAAAACTAGAAAATATAGAGGGATTAAATCGAGAAACAAGTAATGTTGAAAGTAGGATTTCGTGGGAAAACGTGGTTTCATGTTTCAATCAAAATGTAACATCGAATGTTATTATTAATTTGACGCATAAGGATATAAATCAATTCTTAAACGATTCTTCTCTTTTATTTGAAACGAAGATAAAAGAGTTTTTAAAACAAAATCCAGTTATTAAGGTAGCTTCCACATTTTGTGGGGAGTTTATTAAAAAATCTGGGGATAAGGAAATAATTAACATTTTCTATTTTAATACAAACTATGCAATCATTGATGTGGGAACGAATTTACTTGGCTGGTTTCGCGAAAATATCCAAGATCAAGTATTAAACCAACTGTCAGAATTTCAGGAACGTGATTCAGGCTTTGCTTTACAAAAAATCGATTATTTAGAAATTAATATTAATAAATTTGAAATGGGTAGCGGTTCAACTTTTATCAAATTACCTAAAGAAATTTCAAAGAAACGGGCTTGCATTAATATTCAAAATGACGATCAAGCCTGTTTCTATTGGTCGATTGTTAGTGCTATTTATCCTGTTATAAATAACAATAATCGTATTACTTCATATCCACATTACAGCACTGTTTTAAATACCACAAATTTAGAAATGCCTATGCCTTTAAACAAAATATATAAATTTGAAAAATTAAACGATATATCGGTAAATGTTTACGCTTTAAAAATGTCAACGGTACCGACAACATTCTATGCAGTAGTTCCAGTCAGATTAACACCTCAAAAACTAAACAAACATATTAATTTGCTTTTAATTCAGAACAAATATTATCCTAAATTAAATGACTATAATCCGGTTCCCACAGATGCAGTAGTAGAAGAAGAAGATACCAATATTATCTATCACTATTGCTGGATTAAAGATTTATCACGATTATTATCCAGTCAGTTAAACAAACATAAACAACGTAAATTTATTTGTGATAGATGTTTAAATTATTTTTCCAACCATCAAAAATTATTAACACATGAAGTATTGTGCACTAAGTTGAATGACTGTCATATTTCGTTTCCCAAATACGACTTTATAGAGTTTAAAAATCATGTTTATCAACAAAAAGCCCCATTTGTTATTTATGCTGATTTCGAAAGTCAATTGGAAAACGTTTCTTTCTCGAATGATTTAGGTAAATATCAAAGACACATTCCTTTTAGTGTAGGATATTTCATCAAATGTGCATATAATGACTCTTTATCTCAGTTCAAAATGTTTCGAGGTACTAACTGTGTTGAATGGTTTGTTAATGAAATGATTGAACTGTCGAAATTTATTTATAATGAAACAAAGAAAAACACTCCAATGAACATCCAACTTGATTTATCAATGGCTAAAAGGTGTCACATTTGTGAAAAACCGTTTTCCCCTAAAGATGAAATTATTCGAGATCATGATCATTTCACGGGTATTTTCAGAGGATTTGCTCATTCAGTATGCAATTTAAATTTTCGTAAGCAGTTTGTGGTGCCGATAATTTTCCAGAATCTTTCCGGATACGATTCTCATTTTTTAATCAAACTTTTATGTAAAAAAAGATGTTTAAGTGTACTACCTATTAACAAAGAAAAATATATTTCATTCACCCATCATGTAACAGAAAATGACATTAAATTTCGCTATATTGATTCGTATAGATTTTTGGGGGCTTCTCTCGATGAACTTGCAAAATCGATGCAACCCGAAAATTTAAAACTTTTAAAAAGTCAATTTTTAGATGTGACGGAAGAAAAATTTAAACTCTTAACGTGTAAAGGTGTGTTTTGCTATGATTATATTGATAGTATTGATAAACTTGATGAAAAAACTTTACCATCCAAGGAATATTTCTATAATAAACTAGAAGATTCGCATATTGACGACGAAAAATATAGTCATGCATCGAAGGTATGGGATTCTTTTAATATTCAGACTTTGGGAGAATATTCAGATTTGTATTTAAAAACTGATGTTATACTTTTAGCTGATATTTTTGAACATTTCAGATTAAATTGTATTTCAACTCATAATCTCGATCCTTCATGGTATTTTACCATGCCCGGATATACTTGGGACTGTATGTTAAAGTACACTAAATGCAAGTTGGAGTTATTACACGATATCGATCAAATAATGTTTATTGAAAAAGGTATTCGTGGTGGCGTTTCTGTGTATAGCAGTAGATATTCAGAAGCAAACAACAAGTACATGTTTGACTATGATCCTGTAAAACCGTCTAAATACCTTCTTTACCTAGATGTGAACAATTTGTACGGAAAGGCAATGTGTGAACCTTTACCTTACGGAGGCTTCGAATGGATAGAAGATACCAATTTTGACGTATTAACTATTCCTGACGATTCCCCCGTAGGGTATATTTTGCAGGTAGATTTACAGTACCCAAATAAGTTACATGACACGCATAAGGACTTTCCTTTCGCACCTGAACATCTTAAACCGCCACAATCGAAATTACCCAAATTAATGACCACTCTGTTTCATAAACAAAATTATATTGTTCATTATAGGAATTTAAAGCAAATGTTAAAACATGGATTAGTTCCGACAAAAATTCACAAAATTTTAAAGTTTAACCAGTCACCATGGTTAAAATCTTATATTGAATTAAATAACGGGTTTCGAACACAAGCTCAATCAACTTTTGAAAAAAATTTATTCAAGCTGTTTAATAACGCGGTGTTTGGGAAAACGATGGAAAATATTCGAAAGCACCGCGTAGTTAAAATTGTTAAATCTTGGGAAGGACGTTATGGTGCAAAAAATTTTATTTCTAGTCCTAGGTTTCATAGCAGATTAATTCTAGATGAAAACCTTGTTATTATTGAACTGAAAAAGTCTTCAATCTGTTTCAATAAACCACTGTACATAGGCATGGCAATTTTAGACTTGTCTAAAATATACATGTACGATTTTCATTATGAGTACATGCTACCGAAAATGGGAGTTGATCGGTGCAAGCTCATGTACATGGACACCGACAGTTTTATTTACGAACTCTGTTGTAATGACGTTTATGAAGAAATCATAAAGAGAGATCTAACGAAATTTGATACTTCCGATTATCCTACCAACAATCCATACAATATCCCTCCGACAAATAAAAAAGTCTTAGGACTAATGAAGGATGAAGCTAATGGAAAAATTATTTCTCATTTTGTTGGACTCAGGTCAAAAATGTACAGTTTTAAAATTCAAGATGGAAAGGTTACCAAAAAAGCGAAAGGAGTGAAACATACTATTGTCCGTAACAAATTAACTTTTAACGATTACGTCGAATGCTTAAAAAATTTTAAAATCACTTCGGTAACCCAACGGTCTATTCGTTCCTATAATCATGAAATTTATAGCGTTGAACAAAATAAAATTGCTTTAAATCCTTATAATGACAAACGACAAATTTTATCAAACAGCTTTGATACTCTACCTTACGGACACTATAGCCTCAGTAACATACGTCACGGACAGCCTTAGTTTAAAGTTCACTTATATATATTGCAAAATTTCTAGATTATATTAATGTTATGTTTGTATTATGTGCTAATAAAAATTAAGAGAGCATTTTTTCGTTTACTTACCTTGAGCACCCACGCCACGCTCCAGTCACTCTACAGAAGTTCCCCAAGTACGGACCTGTCTCAAGGCGCTCAACCCGGACCTGTACCGACACGCCCACTCCACAGGGAGAGATGGTAACGTAACTTCCTTGACGTAACGACATACCTTTTGCCATAAGACTCCATGTTAATTTTGTCGTAACGACAAACACAGTTTCCGCAATTCACCACCTAATCACCTAATAACACAAATAACGTTCACGGTGCGAAAACTCTAAAAACAACCAACAGTTTTCGCAATGTACCTTTAAAGAATGAAATAACGGAACGACAAAAATAACGTTACACGAGAGAGATGGAGATACGCTTAACGTCAACTTTAACGTAACGACAAAGTTTTTCCCATAAGACTCCATGTTAATTTTGTCGTAACGACAAATACAGTTTTCGTAATGCACCACTAAATCAATAAATCACTAAAATAACGTTAACGGTGCGAAAACTCTATAAAAACAACCAATAGTTTTCGCAGTGCACCTTTCAAGAAATAAATAAAGGAACGTTACAGGAGAGAGATGGAGATACGTTTAACGTCAACTTTAGCGTAACGACAAAGTTTTTCCCATAAGACTCCATGTTAATTTTGTCGTAACGACAAATACAGTTTTCGCAATACACCGCTAAATCAATAAACTACTAAAATAACGTTAACAGCGCGAAAACTCCCCCATTTTCCCCATACGTTAATTTAACGGAACGACAAATATAACGTTAACGGAGCAAAAATAACGTTAGCGGATGTGCGAAAACGGCACATTTGATCTGTAACCCCCCTAGCTCAACTACTGAGCCGAGCACTCAAGGAAAAACGCGCTCATTACTACTCTAGACATGACAAGATTATTCTCCTACATGATAATGCTCGTCCGCATGTTGCGGCACCGGTTAAAACCTATTTGGAAACACTTAATTGGGAAGTCCTACCCCACCCGCCATATTCACCAGACCTTGCCCCATCCGACTACCACTTGTTTCGATCAATGGCACACGGTCTGTCTGCGCAGCGCTTTACATCATATGAAGATACCAAAAATTGGGTCGATTCATAGATAGCTTCAAAAGATGAAGAGTTTTTTCGCCGTGGTATCCGAATGCTGCCAGAAAGATGGGAAAAAGTAGTGGCCGTTGATGGGCAATACTTTGAATAAAACGTAATATCCCGTTCTTTCACAATTAATTCCAATTTTTTTATAGAAAACGGCGGAAACTTATTTGTACCCCTAATATTTTTCTAGGAAATTCAACAAGATGCAGTGATGATGTGTTGTGAATCTTAAAGGCCTCGTAGAGCTGATTAATTTGACACATTGTTTAAGGAATTTGGTACTAATTGTCCGTAATTATCGAGTATCAGAGTTTGAAAAGCCCCAAAAGTTGTGTGTTCGAGTACACAAAGTACTATTTTTCTTGGAAATTCAACAAGATGCAAAGATGATGTGTTGTGAATCTTAAAGGCCTCGTAGAGCTGATTAATTTGACACTTTGTTTAAGGAATTTGGTCCTCATTTTCCGTAGTTATCGAGTTTCAGTATTTGAAAAGCCCCAAAAGTTTTGTGTTCGAGTACACAAAGTACTATTTTTCTAGGAAATTCAACAAGATGCAAAGATGATGTGTTGTGAATCTTAAAGGCATCGTAGAGCTGATTAATTTGACACTTTGTGTAAGGAATTTGGTCCTCATTTTCCGAAGTTATCGAGTTTCAGAATTTGAAAAGTCACAAAAGTTGTGTGTTCGAGTACACAAAGTACTATTTTTGTAGGAAATTCAACAAGATGCAGTGATGATGTGTTGCGAATCTTAAAGGTCTCGTAGTGCTGATTAATTTGACACTTTGTTTAAGGAATTTGGTCCTCATTTTCCGTAGTTATCGAGTTTCAGAGTATGAAAAGTCATAAAAGTTGTGTGTTCGAGTACACAAAGTACTTTTTTTCTTGGAAATTCAACTAGATGCAATGAGGATGTGTTGTGACATCTTAAAGGCCTCGTAGAGCTGATTAATTTGACACTTTGTTTAAGGAATTTGGTCCTCATTTTCCGTAGTTACCGAGTTTCAGAGTATGAAAAGTCACAAAAGTTGTGTGTTCGAGTACACAAAGTACTATTTTTCTAGGAAATTCATCAAGATGCAGTGATGATGTGTTGTGAATCTTAAAGTCCTCGTAGAGCTGATTAATTTGACACTTTGTTTAAGGAATTTGGTCCTCATTTTCCGTAGTTACCGAGTTTCAGAGTATGAAAAGTCACAAAAGTTGTGTGTTCGAGTACACAAAGTACTATTTTTCTAGGAAATTCAACAAGATGCAGTGATGATGTGTTGTGAATCTTAAAGGCCTCGTAGAGCTGATTAATTTGACACTTTGTGTAAGGAATTTGGTCCTCATTTTCCGTAGTTACCGAGTTTCAGAGTATGAAAAGTCACAAAAGTTGTGTGTTCGAGTACACAAAGTACTATTTTTCTAGGAAATTCATCAAGATGCAGTGATGATGTGTTGTGAATCTTAAAGTCCTCTTAGAGCTGATTAATTTGACACTTTGTTTAAGGAATTTGGTCCTCATTTTCCGTAGTTACCGAGTTTCAGAGTATGAAAAGTCACAAAAGTTGTGTGTTCGAGTACACAAAGTACTATTTTTCTAGGAAATTCAACAAGATGCAGTGATGATGTGTTGTGAATCTTAAAGGCCTCGTAGAGCTGATTAATTTGACACTTTGTGTAAGGAATTTGGTCCTCATTTTCCGTAGTTACCGAGTTTCAGAGTATGAAAAGTCACAAAAGTTGTGTGTTCGAGTACACAAAGTACTATTTTTCTAGGAAATTCAACAAGATGCAGTGATGATGTGTTGTGAATCTTAAAGGCCTCGTAGAGCTGATTAATTTGACACTTTGTTTAAGGAATTTGGTCCTCATTTTCCGTAGTTATCGAGTTTCAGAGTATGAAAAGTCACGAAAGTTGTGTGTTCGAGTACACAAAGTACTATTTTTCTAGGAAATTCAACAAGATGCAGTGATGACGTGTTGTGAATCTTAAAGGCCTCGTAGAGCTGATTAATTTGACACTTTGTTTAAGGAATATGGTCCTCATTTTCCGTAGTTATCGAGTTTCAGAGTATGAAAAGTCACGAAAGTTGTGTGTTCGAGTACACAAAGTACTATTTTTCTAGGAAATTCAACAAGATGCAGTGATGACGTGTTGTGAATCTTAAAGGCCTCGTAGAGCTGATTAATTTGACACTTTGTTAAAGGAATTTGGTCCTCACTTTCCGTAGTTATCGAGTTTCAGAATATGAAAAGTCACGAAAGTTGTGTGTTCGAGTACACAAAGTACTATTTTTGTAGGAAATTCAACAAGATGCAGTGATGATGTGTTGTGAATCTTAAAGGCCTCGTAGTGCTGATTAATTTGACACTTTGTTTAAGGAATTTGGTCCTCATTTTCCGTAGTTACCGAGTTTCAGAGTATGAAAAGTCACAAAAGTTGTGTGTTCGAGTACACAAAGTACTATTTTTCTTGGAAATTCAACTAGATGCAATGAGGATGTGTTGTGACATCTTAAAGGCCTCGTAGAGCTGATTAATTTGACACTTTGTTTAAGGAATTTGGTCCTCATTTTCCGTAGTTACCGAGTTTCAGAGTATGAAAAGTCACAAAAGTTATGTGTTCGAGTACACAAAGTACTATTTTTCTAGGAAATTCAACAAAATGCAGTGACGATGTGTTGTGAATCTTAAAGTCCTCGTAGAGCTGATTAATTTGACACTTTGTGTAAGGAATTTGGTCCTCATTGTCCGAAGTTATCGAGTTTCAGAGTATGAAAAGTCACAAAAGTTGTGTGTTCGAGTACACAAAGTACTATTTTTCTAGGAAATTCAACAAGATGCAGTGATGATGTGTTGGGACATCTTAAAGGCCTCGTAGAGCTGATTAATTTGACACTTTGTTTAAGGAATTTGGTCCTCATTTTCCGTAGTTACCGAGTTTCAGAGTATGAAAAGTCACAAAAGTTGTGTGTTCGAGTACACAAAGTACTATTTTTCTAGGAAATTCATCAAGATGCAGTGATGATGTGTTGTGACATCTTAAAGGCCTCGTAGAGCTGATTAATTTGACACTTTGTTTAAGGAATTTGGTCCTCATTTTCCGTAGTTACCGAGTTTCAGAGTATGAAAAGTCACAAAAGTTGTGTGTTCGAGTACACAAAGTACTATTTTTCTAGGAAATTCAACAAGATGCAGTGATGATGTGTTGTGAATCTTAAAGGCCTCGTAGAGCTGATTAATTTGACACTTTGTGTAAGGAATTTGGTCCTCATTTTCCGTAGTTACCGAGTTTCAGAGTATGAAAAGTCACAAAAGTTGTGTGTTCGAGTACACAAAGTACTATTTTTCTAGGAAATTCAACAAGATGCAGTGATGATGTGTTGTGACATTTTAAAGGCCTCGAAGAGCTGATTAATTTGACACTTTGTTTAAGGAATTTGGTCCTCATTTTCCGTAGTTATCGAGTTTCAGAAATTGGAAAGCCCCAAAAGTTGTGTGTTCGAGAACACAAAGTACTATTTTTC
This sequence comes from Euwallacea fornicatus, assembly GCF_040115645.1. Classification (NCBI taxonomy): domain Eukaryota; kingdom Metazoa; phylum Arthropoda; class Insecta; order Coleoptera; family Curculionidae; genus Euwallacea; species Euwallacea fornicatus. Next base: position 132,470 of record NW_027096064.1, on the reverse strand, counting down.
CATGTAATTCAACAAGATGCAATGAGGATGTGTTGTGACATCTTAAATGCCTCGTAGAGCTGATTAATTTGACATTTTGTTTAAGGAATTTGGTCCTCACTTTCCGTAGTTATCGAGTTTCTGAATTTGAAAAGTCACAAAAGTTGTTTGTTCGAGTACACAAAATACTATTTTTCTAGGAAATTCAACAAGATGCAGTGATGATGTGTTGTGAATCTTAAAGGCCTCGTAGAGCTGATTAATTTGACACTTTGTTTAAGGAATTTGGTCCTCATTTTCCGTAGTTATCGAGTTTCAGAGTATGAAAAGTCACGAAAGTTGTGTGTTCGAGTACACAAAGTACTATTTTTCTAGGAAATTCAACAAGATGCAGTGATGACGTGTTGTGAATCTTAAAGGCCTCGTAGAGCTGATTAATTTGACACTTTGTTTAAGGAATATGGTCCTCATTTTCCGTAGTTATCGAGTTTCAGAGTATGAAAAGTCACGAAAGTTGTGTGTTCGAGTACACAAAGTACTATTTTTCTAGGAAATTCAACAAGATGCAGTGATGACGTGTTGTGAATCTTAAAGGCCTCGTAGAGCTGATTAATTTGACACTTTGTTAAAGGAATTTGGTCCTCATTTTCCGTAGTTATCGAGTTTCAGAATATGAAAAGTCACGAAAGTTGTGTGTTCGAGTACACAAAGTACTATTTTTCTAGGAAATTCAACAAGATGCAGTGATGATGTGTTGTGAATCTTAAAGGCCTCGTAGAGCTGATTAATTTGACACTTTGTGTAAGGAATTTGGTCCTCATTTTCCGAAGTTATCGAGTTTCAGAATTTGAAAAGTCACAAAAGTTGTGTGTTCGAGTACACAAAGTACTATTTTTCTAGAAAATTCAACAAGATGCAGTGATGATGTGTTGTGAATCTTATAGGCCTCGTAGAGCTGATTAATTTGACACTTTGTGTAAGGAATTTGGTCCTCATTTTCCGAAGTTATCGAGTTTCAGAATTTGAAAAGTCACAAAAGTTGTGTGTTCGAGTACACAAAGTACTATTTTTCTAGGAAATTCAACAAGATGCAGTGATGATGTGTTGGGACATCTTAAAGGCCTCGTAGAGCTGATTAATTTGACACTTTGTTTAAGGAATTTGGTCCTCATTTTCCGTAGTTATCGAGTTTCAGAGTATGAAAAGTCACGAAAGTTGTGTGTTCGAGTACACAAAGTACTATTTTTGTAGGAAATTCAACAAGATGCAGTGATGATGTGTTGTGAATCTTAAAGGCCTCGTAGTGCTGATTAATTTGACACTTTGTTTAAGGAATTTGGTCCTCATTTTCCGTAGTTACCGAGTTTCAGAGTATGAAAATTCACAAAAGTTGTGTGTTCGAGTACACAAAGTACTATTTTTCTAGGAAATTCAACAAGATGCAGTGATGATGTGTTGTGAATCTTAAAGGCCTCGTAGAGCTGATTAATTTGACACTTTGTTTAAGGAATTTGGTCCTCATTTTCCGTAGTTATCGAGTTTCAGAGTATGAAAAGTCACAAAAGTTATGTGTTCGAGTACACAAAGTACTATTTTTCTAGGAAATTCAACAAGATGCAGTGATGATGTGTTGTGAATCTTAAAGGCCTCGTAGAGCTGATTAATTTGACACTTAGTTTAAGGAATTTGGTCCTCATTTTCCGTAGTTATCGAGTTTCAGAATTTGAAAAGTCACAAAATTTATGTGTTCGAGAAGACGAAGTACTATTTTTCTAGGAAATTCAACAAGATGCAGTGATGATGTGTTGTGAATCTTAAAGGCCTCGTAGAGCTGATTAATTTGACACTTTGTTTAAGGAATTTGGTCCTCATTTTCCGTAGTTATCGAGTTTCAGAGTATGAAAAGTCACAAAAGTTATGTGTTCGAGTACACAAAGTACTATTTTTCTAGGAAATTCAACAAGATGCAGTGATGATGTGTTGTGAATCTTAAAGGCCTCGTAGAGCTGATTAATTTGACACTTAGTTTAAGGAATTTGGTCCTCATTTTCCGTAGTTACCGAGTTTCAGAGTATGAAAAGTCATAAAAGTTGTGTGTTCGAGTACACAAAGTACTATTTTTCTAGGAAATTCAACAAGATGCAGTGATGATGTGTTGTGACATTTTAAAGGCCTCGAAGAGCTGATTAATTTGACACTTTGTTTAAGGAATTTGGTCCTCATTTTCCGTAGTTACCGAGTTTCAGAGTATGAAAAGTCACAAAAGTTGTGTGTTCGAGTACACAAAGTACTATTTTTCTAGGAAATTCAACAAGATGCAATGAGGATGTGTTGTGACATCTTAAAGGCCTCGTAGAGCTGATTAATTTGACACTTTGTTTAAGGAATTTGGTCCTCATTTTCCGTAGTTACCGAGTTTCAGAGTATGAAAAGTCACAAAAGTTGTGTGTTCGAGTACACAAAGTACTATTTTTCTAGGAAATTCAACAAGATGCAGTGATGATGTGTTGTGAATCTTAAAGGCCTCGTAGAGCTGATTAATTTGACACTTTGTGTAAGGAATTTGGTCCTCATTTTCCGTAGTTACCGAGTTTCAGAGTATGAAAAGTCACAAAAGTTGTGTGTTCGAGTACACAAAGTACTATTTTTCTAGGAAATTCAACAAGATGCAGTGATGATGTGTTGTGACATTTTAAAGGCCTCGAAGAGCTGATTAATTTGACACTTTGTTTAAGGAATTTGGTCCTCATTTTCCGTAGTTATCGAGTTTCAGAAATTGGAAAGCCCCAAAAGTTGTGTGTTCGAGAACACAAAGTACTATTTTTCCATGTAATTCAACAAGATGCAATGAGGATGTGTTGTGACATCTTAAATGCCTCGTAGAGCTGATTAATTTGACATTTTGTTTAAGGAATTTGGTCCTCACTTTCCGTAGTTATCGAGTTTCTGAATTTGAAAAGTCACAAAAGTTGTTTGTTCGAGTACACAAAATACTATTTTTCTAGGAAATTCAACAAGATGCAGTGATGATGTGTTGTGAATCTTAAAGGCCTCGTAGAGCTGATTAATTTGACACTTTGTTTAAGGAATTTGGTCCTCATTTTCCGTAGTTATCGAGTTTCAGAGTATGAAAAGTCACGAAAGTTGTGTGTTCGAGTACACAAAGTACTATTTTTCTAGGAAATTCAACAAGATGCAGTGATGACGTGTTGTGAATCTTAAAGGCCTCGTAGAGCTGATTAATTTGACACTTTGTTTAAGGAATATGGTCCTCATTTTCCGTAGTTATCGAGTTTCAGAGTATGAAAAGTCACGAAAGTTGTGTGTTCGAGTACACAAAGTACTATTTTTCTAGGAAATTCAACAAGATGCAGTGATGACGTGTTGTGAATCTTAAAGGCCTCGTAGAGCTGATTAATTTGACACTTTGTTAAAGGAATTTGGTCCTCATTTTCCGTAGTTATCGAGTTTCAGAATATGAAAAGTCACGAAAGTTGTGTGTTCGAGTACACAAAGTACTATTTTTCTAGGAAATTCAACAAGATGCAGTGATGATGTGTTGTGAATCTTAAAGGCCTCGTAGAGCTGATTAATTTGACACTTTGTGTAAGGAATTTGGTCCTCATTTTCCGAAGTTATCGAGTTTCAGAATTTGAAAAGTCACAAAAGTTGTGTGTTCGAGTACACAAAGTACTATTTTTCTAGAAAATTCAACAAGATGCAGTGATGATGTGTTGTGAATCTTATAGGCCTCGTAGAGCTGATTAATTTGACACTTTGTGTAAGGAATTTGGTCCTCATTTTCCGAAGTTATCGAGTTTCAGAATTTGAAAAGTCACAAAAGTTGTGTGTTCGAGTACACAAAGTACTATTTTTCTAGGAAATTCAACAAGATGCAGTGATGATGTGTTGGGACATCTTAAAGGCCTCGTAGAGCTGATTAATTTGACACTTTGTTTAAGGAATTTGGTCCTCATTTTCCGTAGTTATCGAGTTTCAGAGTATGAAAAGTCACGAAAGTTGTGTGTTCGAGTACACAAAGTACTATTTTTGTAGGAAATTCAACAAGATGCAGTGATGATGTGTTGTGAATCTTAAAGGCCTCGTAGTGCTGATTAATTTGACACTTTGTTTAAGGAATTTGGTCCTCATTTTCCGTAGTTACCGAGTTTCAGAGTATGAAAATTCACAAAAGTTGTGTGTTCGAGTACACAAAGTACTATTTTTCTAGGAAATTCAACAAGATGCAGTGATGATGTGTTGTGAATCTTAAAGGCCTCGTAGAGCTGATTAATTTGATACTTTGTTTAAGGAATTTGGTCCTCATTTTCCGTAGTTATCGAGTTTCAGAGTATGAAAAGTCACAAAAGTTATGTGTTCGAGTACACAAAGTACTATTTTTCTAGGAAATTCAACAAGATGCAGTGATGATGTGTTGTGAATCTTAAAGGCCTCGTAGAGCTGATTAATTTGACACTTAGTTTAAGGAATTTGGTCCTCATTTTCCGTAGTTATCGAGTTTCAGAATTTGAAAAGTCACAAAATTTATGTGTTCGAGAAGACGAAGTACTATTTTTCTAGGAAATTCAACAAGATGCAGTGATGATGTGTTGTGAATCTTAAAGGCCTCGTAGAGCTGATTAATTTGACACTTTGTTTAAGGAATTTGGTCCTCATTTTCCGTAGTTATCGAGTTTCAGAGTATGAAAAGTCACAAAAGTTATGTGTTCGAGTACACAAAGTACTATTTTTCTAGGAAATTCAACAAGATGCAGTGATGATGTGTTGTGAATCTTAAAGGCCTCGTAGAGCTGATTAATTTGACACTTAGTTTAAGGAATTTGGTCCTCATTTTCCGTAGTTACCGAGTTTCAGAGTATGAAAAGTCATAAAAGTTGTGTGTTCGAGTACACAAAGTACTATTTTTCTAGGAAATTCATCAAGATGCAGTGATGATGTGTTGTGAATCTTAAAGTCCTCGTAGAGCTGATTAATTTGACACTTTGTTTAAGGAATTTGGTCCTCATTTTCCGTAGTTACCGAGTTTCAGAGTATGAAAAGTCACAAAAGTTGTGTGTTCGAGTACACAAAGTACTATTTTTCTAGGAAATTCAACAAGATGCAGTGATGATGTGTTGTGAATCTTAAAGGCCTCGTAGAGCTGATTAATTTGACACTTTGTGTAAGGAATTTGGTCCTCATTTTCCGTAGTTACCGAGTTTCAGAGTATGAAAAGTCACAAAAGTTGTGTGTTCGAGTACACAAAGTACTATTTTTCTAGGAAATTCATCAAGATGCAGTGATGATGTGTTGTGACATCTTAAAGGCCTCGTAGAGCTGATTAATTTGACACTTTGTTTAAGGAATTTGGTCCTCATTTTCCGTAGTTACCGAGTTTCAGAGTATGAAAAGTCACAAAAGTTGTGTGTTCGAGTACACAAAGTACTATTTTTCTAGGAAATTCAACAAGATGCAGTGATGATGTGTTGTGAATCTTAAAGGCCTCGTAGAGCTGATTAATTTGACACTTTGTGTAAGGAATTTGGTCCTCATTTTCCGTAGTTACCGAGTTTCAGAGTATGAAAAGTCACAAAAGTTGTGTGTTCGAGTACACAAAGTACTATTTTTCTAGGAAATTCAACAAGATGCAGTGATGATGTGTTGTGACATTTTAAAGGCCTCGAAGAGCTGATTAATTTGACACTTTGTTTAAGGAATTTGGTCCTCATTTTCCGTAGTTATCGAGTTTCAGAAATTGGAAAGCCCCAAAAGTTGTGTGTTCGAGAACACAAAGTACTATTTTTCCATGTAATTCAACAAGATGCAATGAGGATGTGTTGTGACATCTTAAATGCCTCGTAGAGCTGATTAATTTGACATTTTGTTTAAGGAATTTGGTCCTCACTTTCCGTAGTTATCGAGTTTCTGAATTTGAAAAGTCTCAAAAGTTGTTTGTTCGAGTACACAAAATACTATTTTTCTAGGAAATTCAACAAGATGCAGTGATGATGTGTTGTGAATCTTAAAGGCCTCGTAGAGCTGATTAATTTGACACTTTGTTTAAGGAATTTGGTACTCATTTTCCGTAGTTATCGAGTTTCAGTATTTGAAAAGTCACAAAATTTATGTGTTCGAGAAGACGAAGTACTATTTTTCTAGGAAATTCAACAAGATGCAGTGATGATGTGTTGTGAATCTTAAAGGCCTCGTAGAGCTGATTAATTTGACACTTTGTGTAAGGAATTTGGTCCTCATTTTCCGTAGTTATCGAGTTTCTGAATTTGAAAAGTCACAAAAGTTGTTTGTTCGAGTACACAAAATACTATTTTTCTAGGAAATTCAACAAGATGCAGTGATGATGTGTTGTGAATCTTAAAGGCCTCGTAGAGCTGATTAATTTGACACTTAGTTTAAGGAATTTGGTCCTCATTTTCCGTAGTTATCGAGTTTCTGAATTTGAAAAGTCACAAAAGTTGTTTGTTCGAGTACACAAAATACTATTTTTCTAGGAAATTCAACAAGATGCAGTGATGATGTGTTGTGAATCTTAAAGGCCTCGTAGAGCTGATTAATTTGACACTTTGTGTAAGGAATTTGGTCCTCATTTTCCGAAGTTATCGAGTTTCAGAATTTGAAAAGTCACAAAAGTTGTGTGTTCGAGTACACAAAGTACTATTTTTCTAGAAAATTCAACAAGATGCAGTGATGATGTGTTGTGAATCTTATAGGCCTCGTAGAGCTGATTAATTTGACACTTTGTGTAAGGAATTTGGTCCTCATTTTCCGAAGTTATCGAGTTTCAGAATTTGAAAAGTCACAAAAGTTGTGTGTTCGAGTACACAAAGTACTATTTTTCTAGGAAATTCAACAAGATGCAGTGATGATGTGTTGGGACATCTTAAAGGCCTCGTAGAGCTGATTAATTTGACACTTTGTTTAAGGAATTTGGTCCTCATTTTCCGTAGTTACCGAGTTTCAGAGTATGAAAAGTCACAAAAGTTGTGTGTTCGAGTACACAAAGTACTATTTTTCTAGGAAATTCAACAAGATGCAGTGATGATGTGTTGTGAATCTTAAAGGCCTCGTAGAGCTGATTAATTTGACACTTTGTGTAAGGAATTTGGTCCTCATTTTCCGAAGTTATCGAGTTTCAGAGTATGAAAAGTCACAAAAGTTGTGTGTTCGAGTACACAAAGTACTATTTTTCTAGAAAATTCAACAAGATGCAGTGATGATGTGTTGTGAATCTTAAAGGCCTCGTAGAGCTGATTAATTTGACACTTTGTGTAAGGAATTTGGTCCTCATTTTCCGTAGTTACCGAGTTTCAGAGTATGAAAAGTCACAAAAGTTGTGTGTTCGAGTACACAAAGTACTATTTTTCTAGGAAATTCATCAAGATGCAGTGATGATGTGTTGTGAATCTTAAAGTCCTCGTAGAGCTGATTAATTTGACACTTTGTTTAAGGAATTTGGTCCTCATTTTCCGTAGTTACCGAGTTTCAGAGTATGAAAAGTCACAAAAGTTGTGTGTTCGAGTACACAAAGTACTATTTTTCTAGGAAATTCAACAAGATGCAGTGATGATGTGTTGTGAATCTTAAAGGCCTCGTAGAGCTGATTAATTTGACACTTTGTTTAAGGAATTTGGTCCTCATTTTCCGTAGTTATCGAGTTTCAGAGTATGAAAAGTCACAAAAGTTATGTGTTCGAGTACACAAAGTACTATTTTTCTAGGAAATTCAACAAGATGCAGTGATGATGTGTTGTGAATCTTAAAGGCCTCGTAGAGCTGATTAATTTGACACTTTGTGTAAGGAATTTGGTCCTCATTTTCCGAAGTTATCGAGTTTCAGAATTTGAAAAGTCACAAAAGTTGTGTGTTCGAGTACACAAAGTACTATTTTTCTAGAAAATTCAACAAGATGCAGTGATGATGTGTTGTGAATCTTATAGGCCTCGTAGAGCTGATTAATTTGACACTTTGTGTAAGGAATTTGGTCCTCATTTTCCGAAGTTATCGAGTTTCAGAATTTGAAAAGTCACAAAAGTTGTGTGTTCGAGTACACAAAGTACTATTTTTCTAGGAAATTCAACAAGATGCAGTGATGATGTGTTGGGACATCTTAAAGGCCTCGTAGAGCTGATTAATTTGACACTTTGTTTAAGGAATTTGGTCCTCATTTTCCGTAGTTACCGAGTTTCAGAGTATGAAAAGTCACAAAAGTTGTGTGTTCGAGTACACAAAGTACTATTTTTCTAGGAAATTCAACAAGATGCAGTGATGATGTGTTGTGAATCTTAAAGGCCTCGTAGAGCTGATTAATTTGACACTTTGTGTAAGGAATTTGGTCCTCATTTTCCGAAGTTATCGAGTTTCAGAGTATGAAAAGTCACAAAAGTTGTGTGTTCGAGTACACAAAGTACTATTTTTCTAGAAAATTCAACAAGATGCAGTGATGATGTGTTGTGAATCTTAAAGGCCTCGTAGAGCTGATTAATTTGACACTTTGTGTAAGGAATTTGGTCCTCATTTTCCGTAGTTACCGAGTTTCAGAGTATGAAAAGTCACAAAAGTTGTGTGTTCGAGTACACAAAGTACTATTTTTCTAGGAAATTCATCAAGATGCAGTGATGATGTGTTGTGAATCTTAAAGTCCTCGTAGAGCTGATTAATTTGACACTTTGTTTAAGGAATTTGGTCCTCATTTTCCGTAGTTACCGAGTTTCAGAGTATGAAAAGTCACAAAAGTTGTGTGTTCGAGTACACAAAGTACTATTTTTCTAGGAAATTCAACAAGATGCAGTGATGATGTGTTGTGAATCTTAAAGGTCTCGTAGAGCTGATTAATTTGACACTTTGTTTAAGGAATTTGGTCCTCATTTTCCGTAGTTACCGAGTTTCAGAGTATGAAAAGTCACAAAAGTTGTGTGTTCGAGTACACAAAGTACTATTTTTCTAGGAAATTCATCAAGATGCAGTGATGATGTGTTGTGAATCTTAAAGTCCTCGTAGAGCTGATTAATTTGACACTTAGTTTAAGGAATTTGGTCCTCATTTTCCGTAGTTATCGAGTTTCAGAATTTGAAAAGTCACAAAATTTATGTGTTCGAGAAGACGAAGTACTATTTTTCTAGGAAATTCAACAAGATGCAGTGATGATGTGTTGTGAATCTTAAAGGCCTCGTAGAGCTGATTAATTTGACACTTTGTGTAAGGAATTTGGTCCTCATTTTCCGAAGTTATCGAGTTTCAGAGTATGAAAAGTCACAAAAGTTGTGTGTTCGAGTACACAAAGTACTATTTTTCTAGGAAATTCAACAAGATGCAGTGATGATGTGTTGGGACATCTTAAAGGCCTCGTAGAGCTGATTAATTTGACACTTTGTTTAAGGAATTTGGTCCTCATTTTCCGTAGTTATCGAGTTTCAGTGTTTGAAAAGTCCCAAAAGTTGTTTGTTCGAGTACACAAAATACTATTTTTCTAGGAAATTCAACAAGATGCAGTGATGATGTGTTGTGAATCTTAAAGGCCTCGTAGAGCTGATTAATTTGACACTTTGTGTAAGGAATTTGGTCCTCATTTTCCGAAGTTATCGAGTTTCAGAATTTGAAAAGTCACAAAAGTTGTGTGTTCGAGTACACAAAGTACTATTTTTCTAGAAAATTCAACAAGATGCAGTGATGATGTGTTGTGAATCTTATAGGCCTCGTAGAGCTGATTAATTTGACACTTTGTGTAAGGAATTTGGTCCTCATTTTCCGAAGTTATCGAGTTTCAGAATTTGAAAAGTCACAAAAGTTGTGTGTTCGAGTACACAAAGTACTATTTTTCTAGGAAATTCAACAAGATGCAGTGATGATGTGTTGGGACATCTTAAAGGCCTCGTAGAGCTGATTAATTTGACACTTTGTTTAAGGAATTTGGTCCTCATTTCCGTAGTTACCGAGTTTCAGAGTATGAAAAGTCACAAAAGTTGTGTGTTCGAGTACACAAAGTACTATTTTTCTAGGAAATTCAACAAGATGCAGTGATGATGTGTTGTGAATCTTAAAGGCCTCGTAGAGCTGATTAATTTGACACTTTGTGTAAGGAATTTGGTCCTCATTTTCCGAAGTTATCGAGTTTCAGAGTATGAAAAGTCACAAAAGTTGTGTGTTCGAGTACACAAAGTACTATTTTTCTAGAAAATTCAACAAGATGCAGTGATGATGTGTTGTGAATCTTAAAGGCCTCGTAGAGCTGATTAATTTGACACTTTGTGTAAGGAATTTGGTCCTCATTTTCCGTAGTTACCGAGTTTCAGAGTATGAAAAGTCACAAAAGTTGTGTGTTCGAGTACACAAAGTACTATTTTTCTAGGAAATTCATCAAGATGCAGTGATGATGTGTTGTGAATCTTAAAGTCCTCGTAGAGCTGATTAATTTGACACTTTGTTTAAGGAATTTGGTCCTCATTTTCCGTAGTTACCGAGTTTCAGAGTATGAAAAGTCACAAAAGTTGTGTGTTCGAGTACACAAAGTACTATTTTTCTAGGAAATTCAACAAGATGCAGTGATGATGTGTTGTGAATCTTAAAGGTCTCGTAGAGCTGATTAATTTGACACTTTGTTTAAGGAATTTGGTCCTCATTTTCCGTAGTTATCGAGTTTCAGAGTATGAAAAGTCACAAAAGTTATGTGTTCGAGTACACAAAGTACTATTTTTCTAGGAAATTCAACAAGATGCAGTGATGATGTGTTGTGAATCTTAAAGGCCTCGTAGAGCTGATTAATTTGACACTTAGTTTAAGGAATTTGGTCCTCATTTTCCGTAGTTATCGAGTTTCAGAATTTGAAAAGTCACAAAATTTATGTGTTCGAGAAGACGAAGTACTATTTTTCTAGGAAATTCAACAAGATGCAGTGATGATGTGTTGTGAATCTTAAAGGCCTCGTAGAGCTGATTAATTTGACACTTTGTGTAAGGAATTTGGTCCTCATTTTCCGAAGTTATCGAGTTTCAGAGTATGAAAAGTCACAAAAGTTGTGTGTTCGAGTACACAAAGTACTATTTTTCTAGGAAATTCAACAAGATGCAGTGATGATGTGTTGTGAATCTTAAAGGCCTCGTAGAGCTGATTAATTTGACACTTTGTGTAAGGAATTTGGTCCTCATTTTCCGAAGTTATCGAGTTTCAGAGTATGAAAAGTCACAAAAGTTGTGTGTTCGAGTACACAAAGTACTATTTTTCTAGAAAATTCAACAAGATGCAGTGATGATGTGTTGTGAATCTTAAAGGCCTCGTAGAGCTGATTAATTTGACACTTTGTGTAAGGAATTTGGTCCTCATTTTCCGTAGTTACCGAGTTTCAGAGTATGAAAAGTCACAAAAGTTGTGTGTTCGAGTACACAAAGTACTATTTTTCTAGGAAATTCATCAAGATGCAGTGATGATGTGTTGTGAATCTTAAAGTCCTCGTAGAGCTGATTAATTTGACACTTTGTTTAAGGAATTTGGTCCTCATTTTCCGTAGTTACCGAGTTTCAGAGTATGAAAAGTCACAAAAGTTGTGTGTTCGAGTACACAAAGTACTATTTTTCTAGGAAATTCAACAAGATGCAGTGATGATGTGTTGTGAATCTTAAAGGCCTCGTAGAGCTGATTAATTTGACACTTTGTTTAAGGAATTTGGTCCTCATTTTCCGTAGTTATCGAGTTTCAGAGTATGAAAAGTCACAAAAGTTATGTGTTCGAGTACACAAAGTACTATTTTTCTAGGAAATTCAACAAGATGCAGTGATGATGTGTTGTGAATCTTAAAGGCCTCGTAGAGCTGATTAATTTGACACTTAGTTTAAGGAATTTGGTCCTCATTTTCCGTAGTTATCGAGTTTCAGAATTTGAAAAGTCACAAAATTTATGTGTTCGAGAAGACGAAGTACTATTTTTCTAGGAAATTCAACAAGATGCAGTGATGATGTGTTGTGAATCTTAAAGGCCTCGTAGAGCTGATTAATTTGACACTTTGTGTAAGGAATTTGGTCCTCATTTTCCGAAGTTATCGAGTTTCAGAGTATGAAAAGTCACAAAAGTTGTGTGTTCGAGTACACAAAGTACTATTTTTCTAGGAAATTCAACAAGATGCAGTGATGATGTGTTGGGACATCTTAAAGGCCTCGTAGAGCTGATTAATTTGACACTTTGTTTAAGGAATTTGGTCCTCATTTTCCGTAGTTATCGAGTTTCTGAATTTGAAAAGTCACAAAAGTTGTTTGTTCGAGTACACAAAATACTATTTTTCTAGGAAATTCAACAAGATGCAGTGATGATGTGTTGTGAATCTTAAAGGCCTCGTAGAGCTGATTAATTTGACACTTTGTTTAAGGAATTTGGTCCTCATTTTCCGTAGTTATCGAGTTTCTGAATTTGAAAAGTCACAAAAGTTGTTTGTTCGAGTACACAAAATACTATTTTTCTAGGAAATTCAACAAGATGCAGTGATGATGTGTTGTGAATCTTAAAGGCCTCGTAGAGCTGATTAATTTGACACTTTGTGTAAGGAATTTGGTCCTCATTTTCCGAAGTTATCGAGTTTCAGAATTTGAAAAGTCACAAAAGTTGTGTGTTCGAGTACACAAAGTACTATTTTTCTAGAAAATTCAACAAGATGCAGTGATGATGTGTTGTGAATCTTAAAGGCCTCGTAGAGCTGATTAATTTGACACTTTGTGTAAGGAATTTGGTCCTCATTTTCCGAAGTTATCGAGTTTCAGAATTTGAAAAGTCACAAAAGTTGTGTGTTCGAGTACACAAAGTACTATTTTTCTAGGAAATTCAACAAGATGCAGTGATGATGTGTTGGGACATCTTAAAGGCCTCGTAGAGCTGATTAATTTGACACTTTGTTTAAGGAATTTGGTCCTCATTTTCCGTAGTTATCGAGTTTCAGAAATTGAAAAGCCCCAAAAGTTGTGTGTTCGAGAACACAAAGTACTATTTTTCTATGTAATTCAACAAGATGCAGTGATGATGTGTTGGGACATCTTAAAGGCCCCGTAGAGCTGATTAATTTGACACTTTGTTTAAGGAATTTGGTCCTCATTTTCCGTAGTTACCGAGTTTCAGAGTATGAAAAGTCACAAAAGTTGTGTGTTCGAGTACACAAAGTACTATTTTTCTAGGAAATTCATCAAGATGCAGTGATGATGTGTTGTGAATCTTAAAGTCCTCGTAGAGCTGATTAATTTGACACTTTGTTTAAGGAATTTGGTGCTCATTTTCCGTAGTTACCGAGTTTCAGAGTATGAAAAGTCACAAAAGTTGTGTGTTCGAGTACACAAAATACTATTTTTCTAGAAAATTCAACAAGATGCAGTGATGATGTGTTGTGAATCTTAAAGGCCTCGTAGAGCTGATTAATTTGACACTTTGTGTAAGGAATTTGGTCCTCATTTTCCGAAGTTATCGAGTTTCAGAGTATGAAAAGTCACAAAAGTTGTGTGTTCGAGTACACAAAGTACTATTTTTCTAGGAAATTCAACAAGATGCAGTGATGATGTGTTGGGACATCTTAAAGGCCTCGTAGAGCTGATTAATTTGACACTTTGTTTAAGGAATTTGGTCCTCATTTTCCGTAGTTACCGAGTTTCAGAGTATGAAAAGTCACAAAAGTTGTGTGTTCGAGTACACAAAGTACTATTTTTCTAGGAAATTCAACAAGATGCAGTGATGATGTGTTGTGAATCTTAAAGGCCTCGTAGAGCTGATTAATTTGACACTTTGTTTAAGGAATTTGGTCCTCATTTTCCGTAGTTATCGAGTTTCTGAATTTGAAAAGTCACAAAAGTTGTTTGTTCGAGTACACAAAATACTATTTTTCTAGGAAATTCAACAAGATGCAGTGATGATGTGTTGTGAATCTTAAAGGCCTCGTAGAGCTGATTAATTTGACACTTTGTGTAAGGAATTTGGTCCTCATTTTCCGAAGTTATCGAGTTTCAGAATTTGAAAAGTCACAAAAGTTGTGTGTTCGAGTACACAAAGTACTATTTTTCTAGAAAATTCAACAAGATGCAGTGATGATGTGTTGTGAATCTTAAAGGCCTCGTAGAGCTGATTAATTTGACACTTTGTGTAAGGAATTTGGTCCTCATTTTCCGAAGTTATCGAGTTTCAGAGTATGAAAAGTCACAAAAGTTGTGTGTTCGAGTACACAAAGTACTATTTTTCTAGGAAATTCAACAAGATGCAGTGATGATGTGTTGGGACATCTTAAAGGCCTCGTAGAGCTGATTAATTTGACACTTTGTTTAAGGAATTTGGTCCTCATTTTCCGTAGTTATCGAGTTTCAGAGTATGAAAAGTCACGAAAGTTGTGTGTTCGAGTACACAAAGTACTATTTTTCTAGGAAATTCAACAAGATGCAGTGATGATGTGTTGGGACATCTTAAAGGCCTCGTAGAGCTGATTAATTTGACACTTTGTTTAAGGAATTTGGTCCTCATTTTCCGTAGTTACCGAGTTTCAGAGTATGAAAAGTCACAAAAGTTGTGTGTTCGAGTACACAAAGTACTATTTTTCTAGGAAATTCAACAAGATGCAGTGATGATGTGTTGTGAATCTTAAAGGCCTCGTAGAGCTGATTAATTTGACACTTTGTTTAAGGAATTTGGTCCTCATTTTCCGTAGTTATCGAGTTTCTGAATTTGAAAAGTCACAAAAGTTGTTTGTTCGAGTACACAAATTACTATTTTTCTAGGAAATTCAACAAGATGCAGTGATGATGTGTTGTGAATCTTAAAGGCCTCGTAGAGCTGATTAATTTGACACTTTGTGTAAGGAATTTGGTCCTCATTTTCCGAAGTTATCGAGTTTCAGAATTTGAAAAGTCACAAAAGTTGTGTGTTCGAGTACACAAAGTACTAGTTTTCTAGAAAATTCAACAAGATGCAGTGATGATGTGTTGTGAATCTTAAAGGCCTCGTAGAGCTGATTAATTTGACACTTTGTGTAAGGAATTTGGTCCTCATTTTCCGAAGTTATCGAGTTTCAGAGTATGAAAAGTCACAAAAGTTGTGTGTTCGAGTACACAAAGTACTATTTTTCTAGGAAATTCAAACAAGATGCAGTGATGATGTGTTGGGACATCTTAAAGGCCTCGTAGAGCTGATTAATTTGACACTTTGTTTAAGGAATTTGGTCCTCATTTTCCGTAGTTATCGAGTTTCAGAGTATGAAAAGTCACGAAAGTTGTGTGTTCGAGTACACAAAGTACTATTTTTCTAGGAAATTCAACAAGATGCAGTGATGATGTGTTGGGACATCTTAAAGGCCTCGTAGAGCTGATTAATTTGACACTTTGTTTAAGGAATTTGGTCCTCATTTTCCGTAGTTACCGAGTTTCAGAGTATGAAAAGTCACAAAAGTTGTGTGTTCGAGTACACAAAGTACTATTTTTCTAGGAAATTCATCAAGATGCAGTGATGATGTGTTGTGAATCTTAAAGTCCTCGTAGAGCTGATTAATTTGACACTTTGTTTAAGGAATTTGGTCCTCATTTTCCGTAGTTACCGAGTTTCAGATTATGAAAAGTCAGAAAAGTTGTGTGTTCGAGTACACAAAGTACTATTTTTCTAGGAAATTCAACAAGATGCAGTGATGATGTGTTGTGACATTTTAAAGGCCTCGAAGAGCTGATTAATTTGACACTTTGTTTAAGGAATTTGGTCCTCATTTTCCGTAGTTACCGAGTTTCAGAGTATGAAAAGTCATAAAAGTTGTGTGTTCGAGTACACAAAGTACTATTTTTCTAGGAAATTCATCAAGATGCAGTGATGATGTGTTGTGAATCTTAAAGTCCTCGTAGAGCTGATTAATTTGACACTTTGTTTAAAGAATTTGGTCCTCATTTTCCGTAGTTACCGAGTTTCAGATTATGAAAAGTCATAAAAGTTGTGTGTTCGAGTACACAAAGTACTATTTTTCTAGGAAATTCATCAAGATGCAGTGATGATGTGTTGTGAATCTTAAAGTCCTCGTAGAGCTGATTAATTTGACACTTTGTTTAAGGAATTTGGTCCTCATTTTCCGTAGTTACCGAGTTTCAGAGTATGAAAAGTCATAAAAGTTGTGTGTTCGAGTACACAAAGTACTATTTTTCTAGGAAATTCAACAAGATGCAGTGATGATGTGTTGTGACATTTTAAAGGCCTCGAAGAGCTGATTAATTTGACACTTTGTTTAAGGAATTTGGTCCTCATTTTCCGTAGTTACCGAGTTTCAGAGTATGAAAAGTCACAAAAGTTGTGTGTTCGAGTACACAAAGTACTATTTTTCTAGGAAATTCAACAAGATGCAGTGATGATGTGTTGTGAATCTTAAAGGCCTCGTAGAGCTGATTAATTTGACACTTTGTGTAAGGAATTTGGTCCTCATTTTCCGTAGTTACCGAGTTTCAGAGTATGAAAAGTCACAAAAGTTGTGTGTTCGAGTACACAAAGTACTATTTTTCTAGGAAATTCATCAAGATGCAGTGATGATGTGTTGTGAATCTTAAAGTCCTCGTAGAGCTGATTAATTTGACACTTTGTTTAAGGAATTTGGTGCTCATTTTCCGTAGTTACCGAGTTTCAGAGTATGAAAAGTCACAAAAGTTGTGTGTTCGAGTACACAAAGTACTATTTTTCTAGGAAATTCAACAAGATGCAGTGATGATGTGTTGGGACATCTTAAAGGCCTCGTAGAGCTGATTAATTTGACACTTAGTTTAAGGAATTTGGTCCTCATTTTCCGTAGTTATCGAGTTTCAGAGTATGAAAAGTCACGAAAGTTGTGTGTTCGAGTACACAAAGTACTATTTTTCTAGGAAATTCAACAAGATGCAGTGATGATGTGTTGGGACATCTTAAAGGCCTCGTAGAGCTGATTAATTTGACACTTAGTTTAAGGAATTTGGTCCTCATTTTCCGTAGTTATCGAGTTTCTGAATTTGAAAAGTCACAAAAGTTGTTTGTTCGAGTACACAAAATACTATTTTTCTAGGAAATTCAACAAGATGCAGTGATGATGTGTTGTGAATCTTAAAGGCCTCGTAGAGCTGATTAATTTGACACTTTGTGTAAGGAATTTGGTCCTCATTTTCCGAAGTTATCGAGTTTCAGAATTTGAAAAGTCACAAAAGTTGTGTGTTCGAGTACACAAAGTACTATTTTTCTAGGAAATTCAACAAGATGCAGTGATGATGTGTTGGGACATCTTAAAGGCCTCGTAGAGCTGATTAATTTGACACTTTGTTTAAGGAATTTGGTCCTCATTTTCCGTAGTTACCGAGTTTCAGAGTATGAAAAGTCACAAAAGTTGTGTGTTCGAGTACACAAAGTACTATTTTTCTAGGAAATTCAACAAGATGCAGTGATGATGTGTTGTGAATCTTAAAGGCCTCGTAGAGCTGATTAATTTGACACTTTGTGTAAGGAATTTGGTCCTCATTTTCCGAAGTTATCGAGTTTCAGAGTATGAAAAGTCACAAAAGTTGTGTGTTCGAGTACACAAAGTACTATTTTTCTAGAAAATTCAACAAGATGCAGTGATGATGTGTTGTGAATCTTAAAGGCCTCGTAGAGCTGATTAATTTGACACTTTGTGTAAGGAATTTGGTCCTCATTTTCCGTAGTTACCGAGTTTCAGAATTTGAAAAGTCACAAAATTTATGTGTTCGAGAAGACGAAGTACTATTTTTCTAGGAAATTCAACAAGATGCAGTGATGATGTGTTGTGAATCTTAAAGGCCTCGTAGAGCTGATTAATTTGACACTTTGTGTAAGGAATTTGGTCCTCATTTTCCGTAGTTATCGAGTTTCTGAATTTGAAAAGTCACAAAAGTTGTTTGTTCGAGTACACAAAATACTATTTTTCTAGGAAATTCAACAAGATGCAGTGATGATGTGTTGTGAATCTTAAAGGCCTCGTAGAGCTGATTAATTTGACACTTAGTTTAAGGAATTTGGTCCTCATTTTCCGTAGTTATCGAGTTTCTGAATTTGAAAAGTCACAAAAGTTGTTTGTTCGAGTACACAAAATACTATTTTTCTAGGAAATTCAACAAGATGCAGTGATGATGTGTTGTGAATCTTAAAGGCCTCGTAGAGCTGATTAATTTGACACTTTGTGTAAGGAATTTGGTCCTCATTTTCCGAAGTTATCGAGTTTCAGAATTTGAAAAGTCACAAAAGTTGTGTGTTCGAGTACACAAAGTACTATTTTTCTAGAAAATTCAACAAGATGCAGTGATGATGTGTTGTGAATCTTATAGGCCTCGTAGAGCTGATTAATTTGACACTTTGTGTAAGGAATTTGGTCCTCATTTTCCGAAGTTATCGAGTTTCAGAATTTGAAAAGTCACAAAAGTTGTGTGTTCGAGTACACAAAGTACTATTTTTCTAGGAAATTCAACAAGAGGCAGTGATGATGTGTTGGGACATCTTAAAGGCCTCGTAGAGCTGATTAATTTGACACTTTGTTTAAGGAATTTGGTCCTCATTTTCCGTAGTTACCGAGTTTCAGAGTATGAAAAGTCACAAAAGTTGTGTGTTCGAGTACACAAAGTACTATTTTTCTAGGAAATTCAACAAGATGCAGTGATGATGTGTTGTGAATCTTAAAGGCCTCGTAGAGCTGATTAATTTGACACTTTGTGTAAGGAATTTGGTCCTCATTTTCCGAAGTTATCGAGTTTCAGAGTATGAAAAGTCACAAAAGTTGTGTGTTCGAGTACACAAAGTACTATTTTTCTAGAAAATTCAACAAGATGCAGTGATGATGTGTTGTGAATCTTAAAGGCCTCGTAGAGCTGATTAATTTGACACTTTGTGTAAGGAATTTGGTCCTCATTTTCCGTAGTTACCGAGTTTCAGAGTATGAAAAGTCACAAAAGTTGTGTGTTCGAGTACACAAAGTACTATTTTTCTAGGAAATTCAACAAGATGCAGTGATGATGTGTTGTGAATCTTAAAGGCCTCGTAGAGCTGATTAATTTGACACTTAGTTTAAGGAATTTGGTCCTCATTTTCCGTAGTTATCGAGTTTCAGAATTTGAAAAGTCACAAAATTTATGTGTTCGAGAAGACGAAGTACTATTTTTCTAGGAAATTCAACAAGATGCAGTGATGATGTGTTGTGAATCTTAAAGGCCTCGTAGAGCTGATTAATTTGACACTTTGTGTAAGGAATTTGGTCCTCATTTTCCGTAGTTATCGAGTTTCAGAGTATGAAAAGTCACGAAAGTTGTGTGTTCGAGTACACAAAGTACTATTTTTCTAGAAAATTCAACAAGATGCAGTGATGATGTGTTGTGAATCTTAAAGGCCTCGTAGAGCTGATTAATTTGACACTTTGTGTAAGGAATTTGGTCCTCATTTTCCGAAGTTATCGAGTTTCAGAGTATGAAAAGTCACAAAAGTTGTGTGTTCGAGTACACAAAGTACTATTTTTCTAGGAAATTCAACAAGATGCAGTGATGATGTGTTGGGACATCTTAAAGGCCTCGTAGAGCTGATTAATTTGACACTTTGTTTAAGGAATTTGGTCCTCATTTTCCGTAGTTATCGAGTTTCAGAGTATGAAAAGTCACGAAAGTTGTGTGTTAGAGTACACAAAGTACTATTTTTCTAGGAAATTCAACAAGATGCAGTGATGATGTGTTGGGACATCTTAAAGGCCTCGTAGAGCTGATTAATTTGACACTTTGTTTAAGGAATTTGGTCCTCATTTTCCGTAGTTATCGAGTTTCAGAGTATGAAAAGTCACGAAAGTTGTGTGTTCGAGTACACAAAGTACTATTTTTCTAGGAAATTCAACAAGATGCAGTGATGATGTGTTGTGAATCTTAAAGGCCTCGTAGAGCTGATTAATTTGACACATTGTTTAAGGAATTTGGTCCTCATTTTCCGTAGTTATCGAGTTTCAGAGTATGAAAAGTCATAAAAGTTGTGTGTTCGAGTACACAAAGTACTATTTTTCTTGGAAATTCAACTAGATGCAATGAGGATGTGTTGTGACATCTTAAAGGCCTCGTAGAGCTGATTAATTTGACACTTTGTTTAAGGAATTTGGTCCTCATTTTCCGTAGTTACCGAGTTTCAGAGTATGAAAAGTCACAAAAGTTGTGTGTTCGAGAAAACAAAGTACTATTTTTCTAGGAAATTCAACAAGATGCAGTGATGATGTGTTGTGAATCTTAAAGTCCTCGTAGAGCTGATTAATTTGACACTTTGTTTAAGGAATTTGGTCCTCATTTTCCGTAGTTACCGAGTTTCAGAGTATGAAAAGTCACAAAAGTTGTGTGTTCGAGTACACAAAGTACTATTTTCCTCGGAAATTCAACAAGATGCAGTGATGATGTGTTGTGAATCTTAAAGGCCTCGTAGAGCTGATTAATTTGACACTTTGTTTAAGGAATTTGGTCCTCATTTTCCGTAGTTATCGAGTTTCTGAATTTGAAAAGTCACAAAAGTTGTTTGTTCGAGTACACAAAATACTATTTTTCTAGAAAATTCAACAAGATGCAGTGATGATGTGTTGTGAATCTTAAAGGCCTCGTAGAGCTGATTAATTTGACACTTTGTGTAAGGAATTTGGTCCTCATTTTCCGTAGTTACCGAGTTTCAGAGTATGAAAAGTCACAAAAGTTGTGTGTTCGAGTACACAAAGTACTATTTTTCTAGGAAATTCAACAAGATGCAGTGATGATGTGTTGTGAATCTTAAAGGCCTCGTAGAGCTGATTAATTTGACACTTTGTTTAAGGAATTTGGTCCTCATTTTCCGTAGTTATCGAGTTTCAGAGTATGAAAAGTCATAAAAGTTGTGTGTTCGAGTACACAAAGTACTATTTTTCTTGGAAATTCAACTAGATGCAATGAGGATGTGTTGTGACATCTTAAAGGCCTCGAAGAGCTGATTAATTTGACACTTTGTTTAAGGAATTTGGTCCTCATTTTCCGTAGTTATCGAGTTTCAGAAATTGAAAAGCCCCAAAAGTTGTGTGTTCGAGAACACAAAGTACTATTTTTCTAGGAAATTCATCAAGATGCAGTGATGATGTGTTGTGAATCTTAAAGTCCTCGTAGAGCTGATTAATTTGACACTTTGTTTAAGGAATTTGGTCCTCATTTTCCGTAGTTACCGAGTTTCAGAGTATGAAAAGTCACAAAAGTTGTGTGTTCGAGTACACAAAGTACTATTTTTCTAGGAAATTCAACAAGATGCAGTGATGATGTGTTGTGAATCTTAAAGGCCTCGTAGAGCTGATTAATTTGACACTTTGTGTAAGGAATTTGGTCCTCATTTTCCGTAGTTACCGAGTTTCAGAGTATGAAAAGTCACAAAAGTTGTGTGTGCGAGTACACAAAGTACTATTTTTCTAGGAAATTCAACAAGATGCAGTGATGATGTGTTGTGACATTTTAAAGGCCTCGAAGAGCTGATTAATTTGACATATTGTTTAAGGAATTTGGTCCTCATTTTTCGTAGTTATCGAGTTTCAGAAATTGAAAAGCCCCAAAAGTTGTGTGTTCGAGAACACAGTACTATTTTTCTATGTAATTCAACAAGATGCAATGAGGATGTGTTGTGACATCTTAAATGCCTCGTAGAGCTGATTAATTTGACATTTTGTTTAAGGAATTTGGTCCTCACTTTCCGTAGTTATCGAGTTTCTGAATTTGAAAAGTCACAAAAGTTGTTTGTTCGAGTACACAAAATACTATTTTTCTAGGAAATTCAACAAGATGCAGTGATGATGTGTTGTGAATCTTAAAGGCCTCGTAGAGCTGATTAATTTGACACTTTGTTTAAGGAATTTGGTCCTCATTTTCCGTAGTTATCGAGTTTCAGAGTATGAAAAGTCATAAAAGTTGTGTGTTCGAGTACACAAAGTACTATTTTTCTTGGAAATTCAACTAGATGCAATGAGGATGTGTTGTGACATCTTAAAGGCCTCGAAGAGCTGATTAATTTGACACTTTGTTTAAGGAATTTGGTCCTCATTTTCCGTAGTTATCGAGTTTCAGAAATTGAAAAGCCCCAAAAGTTGTGTGTTCGAGAACACAAAGTACTATTTTTCTAGGAAATTCATCAAGATGCAGTGATGATGTGTTGTGAATCTTAAAGTCCTCGTAGAGCTGATTAATTTGACACTTTGTTTAAGGAATTTGGTCCTCATTTTCCGTAGTTACCGAGTTTCAGAGTATGAAAAGTCACAAAAGTTGTGTGTTCGAGTACACAAAGTACTATTTTTCTAGGAAATTCAACAAGATGCAGTGATGATGTGTTGTGAATCTTAAAGGCCTCGTAGAGCTGATTAATTTGACACTTTGTGTAAGGAATTTGGTCCTCATTTTCCGTAGTTACCGAGTTTCAGAGTATGAAAAGTCACAAAAGTTGTGTGTGCGAGTACACAAAGTACTATTTTTCTAGGAAATTCAACAAGATGCAGTGATGATGTGTTGTGACATTTTAAAGGCCTCGAAGAGCTGATTAATTTGACATATTGTTTAAGGAATTTGGTCCTCATTTTTCGTAGTTATCGAGTTTCAGAAATTGAAAAGCCCCAAAAGTTGTGTGTTCGAGAACACAGTACTATTTTTCTATGTAATTCAACAAGATGCAATGAGGATGTGTTGTGACATCTTAAATGCCTCGTAGAGCTGATTAATTTGACATTTTGTTTAAGGAATTTGGTCCTCACTTTCCGTAGTTATCGAGTTTCTGAATTTGAAAAGTCACAAAAGTTGTTTGTTCGAGTACACAAAATACTATTTTTCTAGGAAATTCAACAAGATGCAGTGATGATGTGTTGTGAATCTTAAAGGCCTCGTAGAGCTGATTAATTTGACACTTTGTTTAAGGAATTTGGTCCTCATTTTCCGTAGTTATCGAGTTTCTGAATTTGAAAAGTCACAAAAGTTGTTTGTTCGAGTACACAAAATACTTTTTTTCTAGGAAATTCAACAAGATGCAGTGATGATGTGTTGTGAATCTTAAAGGCCTCGTAGAGCTGATTAATTTGACACTTTGTGTAAGGAATTTGGTCCTCATTTTCCGAAGTTATCGAGTTTCAGAATTTGAAAAGTCACAAAAGTTGTGTGTTCGAGTACACAAAGTACTATTTTTCTAGAAAATTCAACAAGATGCAGTGATGATGTGTTGTGAATATTAAAGGCCTCGTAGAGCTGATTAATTTGACACTTTGTGTAAGGAATTTGGTCCTCATTTTCCGAAGTTATCGAGTTTCAGAGTATGAAAAGTCACAAAAGTTGTGTGTTCGAGTACACAAAGTACTATTTTTCTAGGAAATTCAACAAGATGCAGTGATGATGTGTTGGGACATCTTAAAGGCCTCGTAGAGCTGATTAATTTGACACTTTGTTTAAGGAATTTGGTCCTCATTTTCCGTAGTTATCGAGTTTCAGAGTATGAAAAGTCACGAAAGTTGTGTGTTCGAGTACACAAAGTACTATTTTTCTAGGAAATTCAACAAGATGCAGTGATGATGTGTTGTGAATCTTAAAGGCCTCGTAGAGCTGATTAATTTGACACATTGTTTAAGGAATTTGGTCCTCATTTTCCGTAGTTATCGAGTTTCAGAGTATGAAAAGTCATAAAAGTTGTGTGTTCGAGTACACAAAGTACTATTTTTCTTGGAAATTCAACTAGATGCAATGAGGATGTGTTGTGACATCTTAAAGGCCTCGTAGAGCTGATTAATTTGACACTTTGTTTAAGGAATTTGGTCCTCATTTTCCGTAGTTACCGAGTTTCAGAGTATGAAAAGTCACAAAAGTTGTGTGTTCGAGAAAACAAAGTACTATTTTTCTAGGAAATTCAACAAGATGCAGTGATGATGTGTTGTGAATCTTAAAGTCCTCGTAGAGCTGATTAATTTGACACTTTGTTTAAGGAATTTGGTCCTCATTTTCCGTAGTTACCGAGTTTCAGAGTATGAAAAGTCACAAAAGTTGTGTGTTCGAGTACACAAAGTACTATTTTTCTAGGAAATTCAACAAGATGCAGTGATGATGTGTTGTGAATCTTAAAGGCCTCGTAGAGCTGATTAATTTGACACATTGTTTAAGGAATTTGGTCCTCATTTTCCGTAGTTATCGAGTTTCAGAGTATGAAAAGTCATAAAAGTTGTGTGTTCGAGTACACAAAGTACTATTTTCCTCGGAAATTCAACAAGATGCAGTGATGATGTGTTGTGAATCTTAAAGGCCTCGTAGAGCTGATTAATTTGACACTTTGTTTAAGGAATTTGGTCCTCATTTTCCGTAGTTATCGAGTTTCTGAATTTGAAAAGTCACAAAAGTTGTTTGTTCGAGTACACAAAATACTATTTTTCTAGAAAATTCAACAAGATGCAGTGATGATGTGTTGTGAATCTTAAAGGCCTCGTAGAGCTGATTAATTTGACACTTTGTGTAAGGAATTTGGTCCTCATTTTCCGTAGTTACCGAGTTTCAGAGTATGAAAAGTCACAAAAGTTGTGTGTTCGAGTACACAAAGTACTATTTTTCTAGGAAATTCAACAAGATGCAGTGATGATGTGTTGTGAATCTTAAAGGCCTCGTAGAGCTGATTAATTTGACACTTTGTTTAAGGAATTTGGTCCTCATTTTCCGTAGTTATCGAGTTTCAGAGTATGAAAAATCATAAAAGTTGTGTGTTCGAGTACACAAAGTACTATTTTTCTAGGAAATTCAACAAGATGCAGTGATGATGTGTTGGGACATCTTAAAGGCCTCGTAGAGCTGATTAATTTGACACTTTGTTTAAGGAATTTGGTCCTCATTTTCCGTAGTTACCGAGATTCAGAGTATGAAAAGTCACAAAAGTTGTGTGTTCGAGTACACAAAGTACTATTTTTCTAGGAAATTCAACAAGATGCAGTGATGATGTGTTGTGAATCTTAAAGGCCTCGTAGAGCTGATTAATTTGACACTTTGTTTAAGGAATTTGGTCCTCATTTTCCGTAGTTATCGAGTTTCTGAATTTGAAAAGTCACAAAAGTTGTTTGTTCGAGTACACAAAGTACTATTTTTCTAGAAAATTCAACAAGATGCAGTGATGATGTGTTGTGAATCTTAAAGGCCTCGTAGAGCTGATTAATTTGACACTTTGTGTAAGGAATTTGGTCCTCATTTTCCGTAGTTACCGAGTTTCAGAGTATGAAAAGTCACAAAAGTTGTGTGTTCGAGTACACAAAGTACTATTTTTCTAGGAAATTCAACAAGATGCAGTGATGATGTGTTGTGAATCTTAAAGGCCTCGTAGAGCTGATTAATTTGACACTTTGTGTAAGGAATTTGGTCCTCATTTTCCGAAGTTATCGTGTTTCAGAATTTGAAAAGTCACAAAAGTTGTGTGTTCGAGTACACAAAGTACTATTTTTCTAGAAAATTCAACAAGATGCAGTGATGATGTGTTGTGAATCTTAAAGGCCTCGTAGAGCTGATTAATTTGACACTTTGTGTAAGGAATTTGGTCCTCATTTTCCGTAGTTACCGAGTTTCAGAGTATGAAAAGTCACAAAAGTTGTGTGTTCGAGTACACAAAGTACTATTTTTCTAGGAAATTCAACAAGATGCAGTGATGATGTGTTGTGAATCTTAAAAGCCTCGTAGAGCTGATTAATTTGACACTTTGTTTAAGGAATTTGGTCCTCATTTTCCGTAGTTATCGAGTTTCAGAGTATGAAAAGTCATAAAAGTTGTGTGTTCGAGTACACAAAGTACTATTTTTCTTGGAAATTCAACTAGATGCAATGAGGATGTGTTGTGACATCTTAAAGACCTCGTAGAGCTGATTAATTTGACACTTTGTTTAAGGAATTTGGTCCTCATTTTCCGTAGTTACCGAGTTTCAGAGTATGAAAAGTCACGAAAGTTGTGTGTTCGAGTACACAAAGTACTATTTTCCTCGGAAATTCAACAAGATGCAGTGATGATGTGTTGTGAATCTTAAAGGCCTCGTAGAGCTGATTAATTTGACACTTTGTTTAAGGAATTTGGTCCTCATTTTCCGTAGTTATCGATTTTCAGAGTATGAAAAGTCACGAAAGTTGTGTGTTCGAGTACACAAAGTACTATTTTTCTAGGAAATTCAACAAGATGCAGTGATGATGTGTTGTGAATCTTAAAGGCCTCGTAGAGCTGATTAATTTGACACTTTGTGTAAGGAATTTGGTCCTCATTTTCCGTAGTTACCGAGTTTCAGAGTATGAAAAGTCACGAAAGTTGTGTGTTCGAGTACACAAAGTACTATTTTTCTTGGAAATTCAACTAGATGCAATGAGGATGTGTTGTGACATCTTAAAGGCCTCGTAGAGCTGATTAATTTGACACTTTGTTTAAGGAATTTGGTCCTCATTTTCCGTAGTTACCGCGTTTCAGAGTATGAAAAGTCACAAAAGTTGTGTGTTCGAGAAAACAAAGTACTATTTTTCTAGGAAATTCAACAAGATGCAGTGATGATGTGTTGTGAATCTTAAAGGCCTCGTAGAGCTGATTAATTTGACTCTTTGTTTAAGGAATTTGGTCCTCATTTTCCGTAGTTATCGAGTTTCAGAGTATGAAAAGTCACGAAAGTTGTGTGTTCGAGTACACAAAGAACTATTTTTCTAGGAAATTCAACAAGATGCAGTGATGATGTGTTGTTAATCTTAAAGGCCTCGTAGAGCTGATTAATTTGACACTTTGTTTAAGGAATTTGGTCCTCATTTTCCGTAGTTATCGAGTTTCAGAGTATGAAAAGTCATAAATGTTGTGTGTTCGAGTATACAAAGTACTATTTTTCTAGGAAATTCAACAAGATGCAGTGATGATGTGTTGGGACATCTTAAAGGCCTCGTAGAGCTGATTAATTTGACACTTTGTTTAAGGAATTTGGTCCTCATTTTCCGTAGTTACCGAGATTCAGAGTATGAAAAGTCACAAAAGTTGTGTGTTCGAGTACACAAAGTACTATTTTTCTAGGAAATTCATCAAGATGCAGTGATGATGTGTTGTGAATCTTAAAATCCTCGTAGAGCTGATTAATTTGACACTTTGTTTAAGGAATTTGGTCCTCATTTTCCGTAGTTACCGAGTTTCAGAGTATGAAAAGTCACAAAAGTTGTGTGTTCGAGTACACAAAGTACTATTTTTCTAGGAAATTCAACAAGATGCAGTGATGATGTGTTGTGAATCTTAAAGGCCTCGTAGAGCTGATTAATTTGACACTTTGTGTAAGGAATTTGGTCCTCATTTTCCGAAGTTATCGAGTTTCAGAGTATGAAAATTCACAAAAGTTGTGTGTTCGAGTACACAAAGTATTATTTTTCTAGGAAATTCAACAAGATGCAGTGATGATGTGTTGTGAATCTTAAAGGCCTCGTAGAGCTGATTAATTTGACACTTTGTTTAAGGAATTTGGTCCTCATTTTCCGTAGTTATCGATTTTCAGAGTATGAAAAGTCACGAAAGTTGTGTGTTCGAGTACACAAAGTACTATTTTTCTAGGAAATTCAACAAGATGCAGTGATGATGTGTTGTGAATCTTAAAGGCCTCGTAGAGCTGATTAATTTGACACTTTGTGTAAGGAATTTGGTCCTCATTTTCCGTAGTTACCGAGTTTCAGAGTATGAAAAGTCACGAAAGTTGTGTGTTCGAGTACACAAAGTACTATTTTTCTTGGAAATTCAACTAGATGCAATGAGGATGTGTTGTGACATCTTAAAGGCCTCGTAGAGCTGATTAATTTGACACTTTGTTTAAGGAATTTGGTCCTCATTTTCCGTAGTTACCGCGTTTCAGAGTATGAAAAGTCACAAAAGTTGTGTGTTCGAGTACACAAAGTACTATTTTCCTCGGAAATTCAACAAGATGCAGTGATGATGTGTTGTGAATCTTAAAGTCCTCGTAGAGCTGATTAATTTGACACTTTGTTTAAGGAATTTGGTCCTCATTTTCCGTAGTTATCGAGTTTCAGAGTATGAAAAGTCACGAAAGTTGTGTGTTCGAGTACACAAAGTACAATTTTTCTAGGAAATTCAACAAGATGCAGTGATGATGTGTTGTGAATCTTAAATGCCTCGTAGAGCTGATTAATTTGACATTTTGTTTAAGGAATTTGGTCCTCACTTTCCGTAGTTATCGAGTTTCAGAATTTGAAAAGTCACAAAAGTTGTGTGTTCGAGTACACAAAGTACTATTTTCCTCGGAAATTCAACAAGATGCAGTGATGATGTGTTGTGAATCTTAAAGTCCTCGTAGAGCTGATTAATTTGACACTTTGTTTAAGGAATTTGGTCCTCATTTTCCGTAGTTATCGAGTTTCAGAGTATGAAAAGTCACGAAAGTTGTGTGTTCGAGTACACAAAGTACAATTTTTCTAGGAAATTCAACAAGATGCAGTGATGATGTGTTGTGAATCTTAAATGCCTCGTAGAGCTGATTAATTTGACATTTTGTTTAAGGAATTTGGTCCTCA
Source organism: Euwallacea fornicatus (assembly GCF_040115645.1). Lineage (NCBI taxonomy): Eukaryota > Metazoa > Arthropoda > Insecta > Coleoptera > Curculionidae > Euwallacea > Euwallacea fornicatus. The sequence goes on along the minus strand of NW_027096064.1, from coordinate 103,982 downwards.
CTTTCCGTAGTTATCGAGTTTCAGAATTTGAAAAGTCACAAAAGTTGTTTGTTCGAGTACACAAAATACTATTTTTCTAGGAAATTCAACAAGATGCAGTGATGATGTGTTGTGAATCTTAAAGGCCTCGTAGAGCTGATTAATTTAACACTTTGTTTAAGGAATTTGGTCGTCATTTTCCGTAGTTATCGAGTTTCTGAATTTGAAAAGTCACAAAAGTTGTTTGTTCGAGTACACAAAATACTATTTTTCTAGGAAATTCAACTAGATGCAGTGATGATGTGTTGTGAATCTTAAAGTCCTCGTAGAGCTGATTAATTTGACACTTTGTTTAAGGAATTTGGTCCTCATTTTCCGTAGTTATCGAGTTTCAGAGTATGAAAAGTCACGAAAGTTGTGTGTTCGAGTACACAAAGTACAATTTTTCTAGGAAATTCAACAAGATGCAGTGATGATGTGTTGTGAATCTTAAATGCCTCGTAGAGCTGATTAATTTGACATTTTGTTTAAGGAATTTGGTCCTCACTTTCCGTAGTTATCGAGTTTCAGAATTTGAAAAGTCACAAAAGTTGTTTGTTCGAGTACACAAAATACTATTTTTCTAGGAAATTCAACAAGATGCAGTGATGATGTGTTGTGAATCTTAAAGGCCTCGTAGAGCTGATTAATTTAACACTTTGTTTAAGGAATTTGGTCGTCATTTTCCGTAGTTATCGAGTTTCTGAATTTGAAAAGTCACAAAAGTTGTTTGTTCGAGTACACAAAATACTATTTTTCTAGGAAATTCAACAAGAAGCAGTGATGATGTGTTCTGAATCTTAAAGGCCTCGTAGAGCTGATTAATTTGACACTTTGTTTAAGGAATTTGGTCCTCATTTTCCGTAGTTATCGAGTTTCTGAATTTGAAAAGTCACAAAAGTTGTTTGTTCGAGTACACAAAATACTATTTTTCTAGAAAATTCAACAAGATGCAGTGATGATGTGTTGTGAATCTTAAAGTCCTCGTAGAGCTGATTAATTTGACACTTTGTTTAAGGAATTTGGTCCTCATTTTCCGTAGTTACCGAGTTTCAGAGTATGAAAAGTCATAAAAGTTGTGTGTTCGAGTACACAAAGTACTATTTTTCTAGGAAATTCAACAAGATGCAGTGATGATGTGTTGGGACATCTTAAAGGCCTCGTAGAGCTGATTAATTTGACACTTTCTTTAAGGAATTTGGTCCTCATTTTCCGTAGTTACCGAGATTCAGAGTATGAAAAGTCACAAAAGTTGTGTGTTCGAGTACACAAAGTACTATTTTTCTAGGAAATTCATCAAGATGCAGTGATGATGTGTTGTGAATCTTAAAATCCTCGTAGAGCTGATTAATTTGACACTTTGTTTAAGGAATTTGGTCCTCATTTTCCGTAGTTACCGAGTTTCAGAGTATGAAAAGTCACAAAAGTTGTGTGTTCGAGTACACAAAGTACTATTTTTCTAGGAAATTCAACAAGATGCAGTGATGATGTGTTGTGAATCTTAAAGGCCTCGTAGAGCTGATTAATTTGACACTTTGTGTAAGGAATTTGGTCCTCATTTTCCGAAGTTATCGAGTTTCAGAGTATGAAAATTCACAAAAGTTGTGTGTTCGAGTACACAAAGTACTATTTTTCTAGGAAATTCAACAAGATGCAGTGATGATGTGTTGTGAATCTTAAAGGCCTCGTAGAGCTGATTAATTTGACACTTTGTTTAAGGAATTTGGTCCTCATTTTCCGTAGTTACCGAGTTTCAGAGTATGAAAAGTCACAAAAGTTGTGTGTTCGAGTACACAAAGTACTATTTTTCTAGGAAATTCAACAAGATGCAGTGATGATGTGTTGTGAATCTTAAAGGCCTCGTAGAGCTGATTAATTTGACACTTTGTGTAAGGAATTTGGTCCTCATTTTCCGTAGTTACCGAGTTTCAGAGTATGAAAAGTCACAAAAGTTGTGTGTGCGAGTACACAAAGTACTATTTTTCTAGGAAATTCAACAAGATGCAGTGATGATGTGTTGTGAATCTTAAAGGCCTCGAAGAGCTGATTAATTTGACATATTGTTTAAGGAATTTGGTCCTCATTTTTCGTAGTTATCGAGTTTCAGAAATTGAAAAGCCCCAAAAGTTGTGTGTTCGAGAACACAGTACTATTTTTCTATGTAATTCAACAAGATGCAATGAGGATGTGTTGTGACATCTTAAATGCCTCGTAGAGCTGATTAATTTGACATTTTGTTTAAGGAATTTGGTCCTCACTTTCCGTAGTTATCGAGTTTCTGAATTTGAAAAGTCACAAAAGTTGTTTGTTCGAGTACACAAAATACTATTTTTCTAGGAAATTCAACAAGATGCAGTGATGATGTGTTGTGAATCTTAAAGGCCTCGTAGAGCTGATTAATTTGACACTTTGTTTAAGGAATTTGGTCCTCATTTTCCGTAGTTATCGAGTTTCTGAATTTGAAAAGTCACAAAAGTTGTTTGTTCGAGTACACAAAATACTTTTTTTCTAGGAAATTCAACAAGATGCAGTGATGATGTGTTGTGAATCTTAAAGGCCTCGTAGAGCTGATTAATTTGACACTTTGTGTAAGGAATTTGGTCCTCATTTTCCGAAGTTATCGAGTTTCAGAATTTGAAAAGTCACAAAAGTTGTGTGTTCGAGTACACAAAGTACTATTTTTCTAGAAAATTCAACAAGATGCAGTGATGATGTGTTGTGAATATTAAAGGCCTCGTAGAGCTGATTAATTTGACACTTTGTGTAAGGAATTTGGTCCTCATTTTCCGAAGTTATCGAGTTTCAGAGTATGAAAAGTCACAAAAGTTGTGTGTTCGAGTACACAAAGTACTATTTTTCTAGGAAATTCAACAAGATGCAGTGATGATGTGTTGGGACATCTTAAAGGCCTCGTAGAGCTGATTAATTTGACACTTTGTTTAAGGAATTTGGTCCTCATTTTCCGTAGTTATCGAGTTTCAGAGTATGAAAAGTCACGAAAGTTGTGTGTTCGAGTACACAAAGTACTATTTTTCTAGGAAATTCAACAAGATGCAGTGATGATGTGTTGTGAATCTTAAAGGCCTCGTAGAGCTGATTAATTTGACACATTGTTTAAGGAATTTGGTCCTCATTTTCCGTAGTTATCGAGTTTCAGAGTATGAAAAGTCATAAAAGTTGTGTGTTCGAGTACACAAAGTACTATTTTTCTTGGAAATTCAACTAGATGCAATGAGGATGTGTTGTGACATCTTAAAGGCCTCGTAGAGCTGATTAATTTGACACTTTGTTTAAGGAATTTGGTCCTCATTTTCCGTAGTTACCGAGTTTCAGAGTATGAAAAGTCACAAAAGTTGTGTGTTCGAGAAAACAAAGTACTATTTTTCTAGGAAATTCAACAAGATGCAGTGATGATGTGTTGTGAATCTTAAAGTCCTCGTAGAGCTGATTAATTTGACACTTTGTTTAAGGAATTTGGTCCTCATTTTCCGTAGTTACCGAGTTTCAGAGTATGAAAAGTCACAAAAGTTGTGTGTTCGAGTACACAAAGTACTATTTTCCTCGGAAATTCAACAAGATGCAGTGATGATGTGTTGTGAATCTTAAAGGCCTCGTAGAGCTGATTAATTTGACACTTTGTTTAAGGAATTTGGTCCTCATTTTCCGTAGTTATCGAGTTTCTGAATTTGAAAAGTCACAAAAGTTGTTTGTTCGAGTACACAAAATACTATTTTTCTAGAAAATTCAACAAGATGCAGTGATGATGTGTTGTGAATCTTAAAGGCCTCGTAGAGCTGATTAATTTGACACTTTGTGTAAGGAATTTGGTCCTCATTTTCCGTAGTTACCGAGTTTCAGAGTATGAAAAGTCACAAAAGTTGTGTGTTCGAGTACACAAAGTACTATTTTTCTAGGAAATTCAACAAGATGCAGTGATGATGTGTTGTGAATCTTAAAGGCCTCGTAGAGCTGATTAATTTGACACTTTGTTTAAGGAATTTGGTCCTCATTTTCCGTAGTTATCGAGTTTCAGAGTATGAAAAATCATAAAAGTTGTGTGTTCGAGTACACAAAGTACTATTTTTCTAGGAAATTCAACAAGATGCAGTGATGATGTGTTGGGACATCTTAAAGGCCTCGTAGAGCTGATTAATTTGACACTTTGTTTAAGGAATTTGGTCCTCATTTTCCGTAGTTACCGAGATTCAGAGTATGAAAAGTCACAAAAGTTGTGTGTTCGAGTACACAAAGTACTATTTTTCTAGGAAATTCAACAAGATGCAGTGATGATGTGTTGTGAATCTTAAAGGCCTCGTAGAGCTGATTAATTTGACACTTTGTTTAAGGAATTTGGTCCTCATTTTCCGTAGTTATCGAGTTTCTGAATTTGAAAAGTCACAAAAGTTGTTTGTTCGAGTACACAAAGTACTATTTTTCTAGAAAATTCAACAAGATGCAGTGATGATGTGTTGTGAATCTTAAAGGCCTCGTAGAGCTGATTAATTTGACACTTTGTGTAAGGAATTTGGTCCTCATTTTCCGAAGTTATCGTGTTTCAGAATTTGAAAAGTCACAAAAGTTGTGTGTTCGAGTACACAAAGTACTATTTTTCTAAAAAATTCAACAAGATGCAGTGATGATGTGTTGTGAATCTTAAAGGCCTCGTAGAGCTGATTAATTTGACACTTTGTGTAAGGAATTTGGTCCTCATTTTCCGTAGTTACCGAGTTTCAGAGTATGAAAAGTCACAAAAGTTGTGTGTTCGAGTACACAAAGTACTATTTTTCTAGGAAATTCAACAAGATGCAGTGATGATGTGTTGTGAATCTTAAAAGCCTCGTAGAGCTGATTAATTTGACACTTTGTTTAAGGAATTTGGTCCTCATTTTCCGTAGTTATCGAGTTTCAGAGTATGAAAAGTCATAAAAGTTGTGTGTTCGAGTACACAAAGTACTATTTTTCTTGGAAATTCAACTAGATGCAATGAGGATGTGTTGTGACATCTTAAAGGCCTCGTAGAGCTGATTAATTTGACACTTTGTTTAAGGAATTTGGTCCTCATTTTCCGTAGTTACCGAGTTTCAGAGTATGAAAAGTCACGAAAGTTGTGTGTTCGAGTACACAAAGTACTATTTTCCTCGGAAATTCAACAAGATGCAGTGATGATGTGTTGTGAATCTTAAAGGCCTCGTAGAGCTGATTAATTTGACACTTTGTTTAAGGAATTTGGTCCTCATTTTCCGTAGTTATCGATTTTCAGAGTATGAAAAGTCACGAAAGTTGTGTGTTCGAGTACACAAAGTACTATTTTTCTAGGAAATTCAACAAGATGCAGTGATGATGTGTTGTGAATCTTAAAGGCCTCGTAGAGCTGATTAATTTGACACTTTGTGTAAGGAATTTGGTCCTCATTTTCCGTAGTTACCGAGTTTCAGAGTATGAAAAGTCACGAAAGTTGTGTGTTCGAGTACACAAAGTACTATTTTTCTTGGAAATTCAACTAGATGCAATGAGGATGTGTTGTGACATCTTAAAGGCCTCGTAGAGCTGATTAATTTGACACTTTGTTTAAGGAATTTGGTCCTCATTTTCCGTAGTTACCGCGTTTCAGAGTATGAAAAGTCACAAAAGTTGTGTGTTCGAGTACACAAAGTACTATTTTCCTCGGAAATTCAACAAGATGCAGTGATGATGTGTTGTGAATCTTAAAGTCCTCGTAGAGCTGATTAATTTGACACTTTGTTTAAGGAATTTGGTCCTCATTTTCCGTAGTTATCGAGTTTCAGAGTATGAAAAGTCACGAAAGTTGTGTGTTCGAGTACACAAAGTACTATTTTTCTAGGAAATTCAACAAGATGCAGTGATGATGTGTTGTGAATCTTAAATGCCTCGTAGAGCTGATTAATTTGACATTTTGTTTAAGGAATTTGGTCCTCACTTTCCGTAGTTATCGAGTTTCAGAATTTGAAAAGTCACAAAAGTTGTTTGTTCGAGTACACAAAATACTATTTTTCTAGGAAATTCAACAAGATGCAGTGATGATGTGTTGTGAATCTTAAAGGCCTCGTAGAGCTGATTAATTTAACACTTTGTTTAAGGAATTTGGTCGTCATTTTCCGTAGTTATCGAGTTTCTGAATTTGAAAAGTCACAAAAGTTGTTTGTTCGAGTACACAAAATACTATTTTTCTAGGAAATTCAACAAGATGCAGTGATGTTGTGTTCTGAATCTTAAAGGCCTCGTAGAGCTGATTAATTTGACACTTTGTTTAAGGAATTTGGTCCTCATTTTCCGTAGTTATCGAGTTTCTGAATTTGAAAAGTCACAAAAGTTGTTTGTTCGAGTACACAAAATACTATTTTTCTAGAAAATTCAACAAGATGCAGTGATGATGTGTTGTGAATCTTAAAGTCCTCGTAGAGCTGATTAATTTGACACTTTGTTTAAGGAATTTGGTCCTCATTTTCCGTAGTTACCGAGTTTCAGAGTATGAAAAGTCACAAAAGTTGTGTGTTCGAGAAAACAAAGTACTATTTTTCTAGGAAATTCAACAAGATGCAGTGATGATGTGTTGTGAATCTTAAAGGCCTCGTAGAGCTGATTAATTTGACTCTTTGTTTAAGGAATTTGGTCCTCATTTTCCGTAGTTATCGAGTTTCAGAGTATGAAAAGTCACGAAAGTTGTGTGTTCGAGTACACAAAGAACTATTTTTCTAGGAAATTCAACAAGATGCAGTGATGATGTGTTGTTAATCTTAAAGGCCTCGTAGAGCTGATTAATTTGACACTTTGTTTAAGGAATTTGGTCCTCATTTTCCGTAGTTATCGAGTTTCAGAGTATGAAAAGTCATAAAAGTTGTGTGTTCGAGTATACAAAGTACTATTTTTCTAGGAAATTCAACAAGATGCAGTGATGATGTGTTGGGACATCTTAAAGGCCTCGTAGAGCTGATTAATTTGACACTTTGTTTAAGGAATTTGGTCCTCATTTTCCGTAGTTACCGAGTTTCAGAGTATGAAAAGTCACAAAAGTTGTGTGTTCGAGTACACAAAGTACTATTTTTCTAGGAAATTCAACAAGATGCAGTGATGATGTGTTGTGAATCTTAAAGGCCTCGTAGAGCTGATTAATTTGACACTTTGTGTAAGGAATTTGGTCCTCATTTTCCGAAGTTATCGAGTTTCAGAGTATGAAAATTCACAAAAGTTGTGTGTTCGAGTACACAAAGTATTATTTTTCTAGGAAATTCAACAAGATGCAGTGATGATGTGTTGTGAATCTTAAAGGCCTCGTAGAGCTGATTAATTTGACACTTTGTTTAAGGAATTTGGTCCTCATTTTCCGTAGTTACCGAGTTTCAGAGTATGAAAAGTCACAAAAGTTGTGTGTTCGAGAAAACAAAGTACTATTTTTCTAGGAAATTCAACAAGATGCAGTGATGATGTGTTGTGAATCTTAAAGGCCTCGTAGAGCTGATTAATTTGACTCTTTGTTTAAGGAATTTGGTCCTCATTTTCCGTAGTTATCGAATTTCAGAGTATGAAAAGTCACGAAAGTTGTGTGTTCGAGTACACAAAGAACTATTTTTCTAGGAAATTCAACAAGATGCAGTGATGATGTGTTGTTAATCTTAAAGGCCTCGTAGAGCTGATTAATTTGACACTTTGTTTAAGGAATTTGGTCCTCATTTTCCGTAGTTATCGAGTTTCAGAGTATGAAAAGTCATAAAAGTTGTGTGTTCGAGTATACAAAGTACTATTTTTCTAGGAAATTCAACAAGATGCAGTGATGATGTGTTGGGACATCTTAAAGGCCTCGTAGAGCTGATTAATTTGACACTTTGTTTAAGGAATTTGGTCCTCATTTTCCGTAGTTACCGAGATTCAGAGTATGAAAAGTCACAAAAGTTGTGTGTTCGAGTACACAAAGTACTATTTTTCTAGGAAATTCATCAAGATGCAGTGATGATGTGTTGTGAATCTTAAAATCCTCGTAGAGCTGATTAATTTGACACTTTGTTTAAGGAATTTGGTCCTCATTTTCCGTAGTTACCGAGTTTCAGAGTATGAAAAGTCACAAAAGTTGTGTGTTCGAGTACACAAAGTACTATTTTTCTAGGAAATTCAACAAGATGCAGTGATGATGTGTTGTGAATCTTAAAGGCCTCGTAGAGCTGATTAATTTGACACTTTGTGTAAGGAATTTGGTCCTCATTTTCCGAAGTTATCGAGTTTCAGAGTATGAAAATTCACAAAAGTTGTGTGTTCGAGTACACAAAGTATTATTTTTCTAGGAAATTCAACAAGATGCAGTGATGATGTGTTGTGAATCTTAAAGGCCTCGTAGAGCTGATTAATTTGACACTTTGTTTAAGGAATTTGGTCCTCATTTTCCGTAGTTATCGATTTTCAGAGTATGAAAAGTCACGAAAGTTGTGTGTTCGAGTACACAAAGTACTATTTTTCTAGGAAATTCAACAAGATGCAGTGATGATGTGTTGTGAATCTTAAAGGCCTCGTAGAGCTGATTAATTTGACACTTTGTGTAAGGAATTTGGTCCTCATTTTCCGTAGTTACCGAGTTTCAGAGTATGAAAAGTCACGAAAGTTGTGTGTTCGAGTACACAAAGTACTATTTTTCTTGGAAATTCAACTAGATGCAATGAGGATGTGTTGTGACATCTTAAAGGCCTCGTAGAGCTGATTAATTTGACACTTTGTTTAAGGAATTTGGTCCTCATTTTCCGTAGTTACCGCGTTTCAGAGTATGAAAAGTCACAAAAGTTGTGTGTTCGAGTACACAAAGTACTATTTTCCTCGGAAATTCAACAAGATGCAGTGATGATGTGTTGTGAATCTTAAAGTCCTCGTAGAGCTGATTAATTTGACATTTTGTTTAAGGAATTTGGTCCTCACTTTCCGTAGTTATCGAGTTTCAGAATTTGAAAAGTCACAAAAGTTGTTTGTTCGAGTACACAAAATACTATTTTTCTAGGAAATTCAACAAGATGCAGTGATGATGTGTTGTGAATCTTAAAGGCCTCGTAGAGCTGATTAATTTAACACTTTGTTTAAGGAATTTGGTCGTCATTTTCCGTAGTTATCGAGTTTCTGAATTTGAAAAGTCACAAAAGTTGTTTGTTCGAGTACACAAAATACTATTTTTCTAGGAAATTCAACTAGATGCAGTGATGATGTGTTGTGAATCTTAAAGTCCTCGTAGAGCTGATTAATTTGACACTTTGTTTAAGGAATTTGGTCCTCATTTTCCGTAGTTATCGAGTTTCAGAGTATGAAAAGTCACGAAAGTTGTGTGTTCGAGTACACAAAGTACTATTTTTCTAGGAAATTCAACAAGATGCAGTGATGATGTGTTGTGAATCTTAAATGCCTCGTAGAGCTGATTAATTTGACATTTTGTTTAAGGAATTTGGTCCTCACTTTCCGTAGTTATCGAGTTTCAGAATTTGAAAAGTCACAAAAGTTGTTTGTTCGAGTACACAAAATACTATTTTTCTAGGAAATTCAACAAGATGCAGTGATGATGTGTTGTGAATCTTAAAGGCCTCGTAGAGCTGATTAATTTAACACTTTGTTTAAGGAATTTGGTCGTCATTTTCCGTAGTTATCGAGTTTCTGAATTTGAAAAGTCACAAAAGTTGTTTGTTCGAGTACACAAAGTACTATTTTTCTAGGAAATTCAACAAGATGCAGTGATGATGTGTTGTGAATCTTAAATGCCTCGTAGAGCTGATTAATTTGACATTTTGTTTAAGGAATTTGGTCCTCACTTTCCGTAGTTATCGAGTTTCAGAATTTGAAAAGTCACAAAAGTTGTTTGTTCGAGTACACAAAATACTATTTTTCTAGGAAATTCAACAAGATGCAGTGATGATGTGTTGTGAATCTTAAAGGCCTCGTAGAGCTGATTAATTTAACACTTTGTTTAAGGAATTTGGTCGTCATTTTCCGTAGTTATCGAGTTTCTGAATTTGAAAAGTCACAAAAGTTGTTTGTTCGAGTACACAAAATACTATTTTTCTAGGAAATTCAACAAGAAGCAGTGATGATGTGTTCTGAATCTTAAAGGCCTCGTAGAGCTGATTAATTTGACACTTTGTTTAAGGAATTTGGTCCTCATTTTCCGTAGTTATCGAGTTTCTGAATTTGAAAAGTCACAAAAGTTGTTTGTTCGAGTACACAAAATACTATTTTTCTAGAAAATTCAACAAGATGCAGTGATGATGTGTTGTGAATCTTAAAGTCCTCGTAGAGCTGATTAATTTGACACTTTCTTTAAGGAATTTGGTCCTCATTTTCCGTAGTTACCGAGTTTCAGAGTATGAAAAGTCACAAAAGTTGTGTGTTCGAGAAAACAAAGTACTATTTTTCTAGGAAATTCAACAAGATGCAGTGATGATGTGTTGTGAATCTTAAAGGCCTCGTAGAGCTGATTAATTTGACACTTTGTTTAAGGAATTTGGTCCTCATTTTCCGTAGTTATCGAGTTTCAGAGTATGAAAAGTCACGAAAGTTGTGTGTTCGAGTACACAAAGAACTATTTTTCTAGGAAATTCAACAAGATGCAGTGATGATGTGTTGTGAATCTTAAAGGCCTCGTAGAGCTGATTAATTTGACACTTTGTTTAAGGAATTTGGTCCTCATTTTCCGTAGTTATCGAGTTTCAGAGTATGAAAAGTCATAAAAGTTGTGTGTTCGAGTACACAAAGTACTATTTTTCTAGGAAATTCAACAAGATGCAGTGATGATGTGTTGGGACATCTTAAAGGCCTCGTAGAGCTGATTAATTTGACACTTTCTTTAAGGAATTTGGTCCTCATTTTCCGTAGTTACCGAGATTCAGAGTATGAAAAGTCACAAAAGTTGTGTGTTCGAGTACACAAAGTACTATTTTTCTAGGAAATTCATCAAGATGCAGTGATGATGTGTTGTGAATCTTAAAATCCTCGTAGAGCTGATTAATTTGACACTTTGTTTAAGGAATTTGGTCCTCATTTTCCGTAGTTACCGAGTTTCAGAGTATGAAAAGTCACAAAAGTTGTGTGTTCGAGTACACAAAGTACTATTTTTCTAGGAAATTCAACAAGATGCAGTGATGATGTGTTGTGAATCTTAAAGGCCTCGTAGAGCTGATTAATTTGACACTTTGTGTAAGGAATTTGGTCCTCATTTTCCGAAGTTATCGAGTTTCAGAATATGAAAATTCACAAAAGTTGTGTGTTCGAGTACACAAAGTATTATTTTTCTAGGAAATTCAACAAGATGCAGTGATGATGTGTTGTGAATCTTAAAGGCCTCGTAGAGCTGATTAATTTGACACTTTGTTTAAGGAATTTGGTCCTCATTTTCCGTAGTTATCGATTTTCAGAGTATGAAAAGTCACGAAAGTTGTGTGTTCGAGTACACAAAGTACTATTTTTCTAGGAAATTCAACAAGATGCAGTGATGATGTGTTGTGAATCTTAAAGGCCTCGTAGAGCTGATTAATTTGACACTTTGTGTAAGGAATTTGGTCCTCATTTTCCGTAGTTACCGAGTTTCAGAGTATGAAAAGTCACGAAAGTTGTGTGTTCGAGTACACAAAGTACTATTTTTCTTGGAAATTCAACTAGATGCAATGAGGATGTGTTGTGACATTTTAAAGGCCTCGAAGAGCTGATTAATTTGTCACTTTGTTTAAGGAATTTGGTCCTCATTTTCCGTAGTTACCGCGTTTCAGAGTATGAAAAGTCACAAAAGTTGTGTGTTCGAGTACACAAAGTACTATTTTCCTCGGAAATTCAACAAGATGCAGTGATGATGTGTTGTGAATCTTAAAGTCCTCGTAGAGCTGATTAATTTGACACTTTGTTTAAGGAATTTGGTCCTCATTTTCCGTAGTTATCGAGTTTCAGATTATGAAAAGTCACGAAAGTTGTGTGTTCGAGTACACAAAGTACTATTTTTCTAGGAAATTCAACGAGATGCAGTGATGATGTGTTGTGAATCTTAAATGCCTCGTAGAGCTGATTAATTTGACATTTTGTTTAAGGAATTTGGTCCTCACTTTCCGTAGTTATCGAGTTTCAGAATTTGAAAAGTCACAAAAGTTGTTTGTTCGAGTACACAAAATACTATTTTTCTAGGAAATTCAACAAGATGCAGTGATGATGTGTTGTGAATCTTAAAGGCCTCGTAGAGCTGATTAATTTAACACTTTGTTTAAGGAATTTGGTCGTCATTTTCCGTAGTTATCGAGTTTCTGAATTTGAAAAGTCACAAAAGTTGTTTGTTCGAGTACACAAAATACTATTTTTCTAGGAAATTCAACTAGATGCAGTGATGATGTGTTGTGAATCTTAAAGGCCTCGGAGAGCTGATTAATTTGACACTTTGTTTAAGGAATTTGGTCCTCATTTCCCGTAGTTATCGAGTTTCAGAATTTGAAAAGTCACAAAAGTTATGTGTTCGAGTACACAAAGTACTATTTTTCTAGGAAATTCAACAAGATGCAGTGATGATGTGTTGTGAATCTTAAAGGCCTCGTAGAGCTGATTAATTTGACACTTTGTGTAAGGAATTTGGTCGTCATTTTCCGAAGTTATCGAGTTTCTGAATTTGAAAAGTCACAAAAGTTGTGTGTTCGAGTACACAAAGTACTATTTTTCTAGAAAATTCAACAAGATGCAGTGATGATGTGTGGTGAATCTTAAAGGCCTCGTAGAGCTGATTAATTTGACACTTTGTGTAAGGAATTTGGTCCTCATTTTCCGAAGTTATCGAGTTTCTGAATTTGAAAAGTCACAAAAGTTGTTTGTTCGAGTACACAAAATACTATTTTTCTAGAAAATTCAACAAGATGCAGTGATGATGTGTTGTGAATCTTAAAGGCCTCGTAGAGCTGATTAATTTGACACTTTGTTTAAGGAATTTGGTCCTCATTTTCCGTAGTTATCGAGTTTCAGAGTATGAAAAGTCATAAAAGTTGTGTGTTCGAGTACACAAAGTACTATTTTTCTAGGAAATTCAACAAGATGCAGTGATGATGTGTTGGGACATCTTAAAGGCCTCGTAGAGCTGATTAATTTGACACTTTGTTTAAGGAATTTGGTCCTCATTTTCCGTAGTTACCGAGATTCAGAGTATGAAAAGTCACAAAAGTTGTGTGTTCGAGTACACAAAGTACTATTTTTCTAGGAAATTCATCAAGATGCAGTGATGATGTGTTGTGAATCTTAAAATCCTCGTAGAGCTGATTAATTTGACACTTTGTTTAAGGAATTTGGTCCTCATTTTCCGTAGTTACCGAGTTTCAGAGTATGAAAAGTCACAAAAGTTGTGTGTTCGAGTACACAAAGTACTATTTTTCTAGGAAATTCAACAAGATGCAGTGATGATGTGTTGTGAATCTTAAAGGCCTCGTAGAGCTGATTAATTTGACACTTTGTTTAAGGAATTTGGTCCTCATTTTCCGTAGTTATCGATTTTCAGAGTATGAAAAGTCACGAAAGTTGTGTGTTCGAGTACACAAAGTACTATTTTTCTAGGAAATTCAACAAGATGCAGTGATGATGTGTTGTGAATCTTAAAGGCCTCGTAGAGCTGATTAATTTGACACTTTGTGTAAGGAATTTGGTCCTCATTTTCCGTAGTTACCGAGTTTCAGAGTATGAAAAGTCACGAAAGTTGTGTGTTCGAGTACACAAAGTACTATTTTTCTTGGAAATTCAACTAGATGCAATGAGGATGTGTTGTGACATTTTAAAGGCCTCGAAGAGCTGATTAATTTGACACTTTGTTTAAGGAATTTGGTCCTCATTTTCCGTAGTTACCGCGTTTCAGAGTATGTAAAGTCACAAAAGTTGTGTGTTCGAGTACACAAAGTACTATTTTCCTCGGAAATTCAACAAGATGCAGTGATGATGTGTTGTGAATCTTAAAGTCCTCGTAGAGCTGATTAATTTGACACTTTGTTTAAGGAATTTGGTCCTCATTTTCCGTAGTTATCGAGTTTCAGAGTATGAAAAGTCACGAAAGTTGTGTGTTCGAGTACACAAAGTACTATTTTTCTAGGAAATTCAACGAGATGCAGTCATGATGTGTTGTGAATCTTAAATGCCTCGTAGAGCTGATTAATTTGACATTTTGTTTAAGGAATTTGGTCCTCACTTTCCGTAGTTATCGAGTTTCAGAATTTGAAAAGTCACAAAAGTTGTTTGTTCGAGTACACAAAATACTATTTTTCTAGGAAATTCAACAAGATGCAGTGATGATGTGTTGTGAATCTTAAAGGCCTCGGAGAGCTGATTAATTTGACACTTTGTGTAAGGAATTTGGTCCTCATTTTCCGAAGTTATCGAGTTTCAGAATTTGAAAAGTCACAAAAGTTGTGTGTTCGAGTACACAAAGTACTATTTTTCTAGAAAATTCAACAAGATGCAGTGATGATGTGTTGTGAATCTTAAAGGCCTCGTAGAGCTGATTAATTTGACACTTTGTGTAAGGAATTTGGTCCTCATTTTCCGAAGTTATCGAGTTTCAGAGTATGAAAATTCACAAAAGTTGTGTGTTCGAGTACACAAAGTATTATTTTTCTAGGAAATTCAACAAGATGCAGTGATGATGTGTTGGGACATCTTAAAGGCCTCGTAGAGCTGATTAATTTGACACTTTGTTTAAGGAATTTGGTCCTCATTTTCCGTAGTTACCGCGTTTCAGAGTATGAAAAGTCATAAAAGTTGTGTGTTCGAGTACACAAAGTACTATTTTTCTTGGAAATTCAACTAGATGCAATGAGGATGTGTTGTGACATCTTAAAGGCCTCGTAGAGCTGATTAATTTGACACATTGTTTAAGGAATTTGGTCCTCATTTTCCGTAGTTATCGAGTTTCAGAGTATGAAAAGTCATAAAAGTTGTGTGTTCGAGTACACAAAGTACTATTTTTCTTGGAAATTCAACTAGATGCAATGAGGATGTGTTGTGACATCTTAAAGGCCTCGTAGAGCTGATTAATTTGACACTTTGTTTAAGGAATTTGGTCCTCATTTTCCGTAGTTACCGAGTTTCAGAGTATGAAAAGTCACAAAAGTTGTGTGTTCGAGTACACATAGTACTATTTTTCTAGGAAATTCAACAAGATGCAGTGATGATGTGTTGTGAATCTTAAAGGCCTCGTAGAGCTGATTAATTTGACACTTTGTTTAAGGAATTTGGTCCTCATTTTCCGTAGTTATCGAGTTTCAGAGTATGAAAAGTCACGAAAATTGTGTGTTCGAGTACACAAAGTACTATTTTTCTAGGAAATTCAACAAGATGCAGTGATGATGTGTTGTGAATCTTAAAGGCCTCGTAGAGCTGATTAATTTGACACTTTGTTTAAGGAATTTGGTCCTCATTTTCCGTAGTTATCGAGTTTCAGAGTATGAAAAGTCATAAAAGTTGTGTGTTCGAGTACACAAAGTACTATTTTTCTAGGAAATTCAACAAGATGCAGTGATGATGTGTTGGGACATCTTAAAGGCCTCGTAGAGCTGATTAATTTGACACTTTGTTTAAGGAATTTGGTCCTCATTTTCCGTAGTTACCGAGATTCAGAGTATGAAAAGTCACAAAAGTTGTGTGTTCGAGTACACAAAGTACTATTTTTCTAGGAAATTCATCAAGATGCAGTGATGATGTGTTGTGAATCTTAAAATCCTCGTAGAGCTGATTAATTTGACACTTTGTTTAAGGAATTTGGTCCTCATTTTCCGTAGTTACCGAGTTTCAGAGTATGAAAAGTCACAAAAGTTGTGTGTTCGAGTACACAAAGTACTATTTTTCTAGGAAATTCAACAAGATGCAGTGATGATGTGTTGTGAATCTTAAAGGCCTCGTAGTGCTGATTAATTTGACATTTTGTTTAAGGAATTTGGTCCTCATTTTCCGTAGTTACCGAGTTTCAGATTATGAAAAGTCACAAAAGTTGTGTGTTCGAGTACACAAAGTACTATTTTTCTAGGAAATTCAACAAGATGCAGTGATGATGTTTTGTGAATCTTAAAGGCCTCGGAGAGCTGAATAATTTGACACTTGTTTAAGGAATTTGGTCCTCACTTTCCGTAGTTATCGAGTTTCTGAATTTGAAAAGTCACAAAAGTTGTTTGTTCGAGTACACAAAATACTATTTTTCTAGGAAATTCAACAAGATGCAGTGATGATGTGTTGTGAATCTTAAAGGCCTCGTAGAGCTGATTAATTTGACACTTTGTTTAAGGAATTTCGTCCTCATTTTCCGTAGTTATCGAGTTTCTGAATTTGAAAAGTCACAAAAGTTGTTTGTTCGAGTACACAAAATACTATTTTTCTAGGAAATTCAACAAGATGCAGTGATGATGTGTTGTGAATCTTAAAGGCCTCGGAGAGCTGAATAATTTGACACTTGTTTAAGGAATTTGGTCCTCACTTTCCGTAGTTATCGAGATTCAGTATTTGAAAAGCCCCAAAAGTTGTGTGTTCGAGTACACAAAGTACTATTTTTCTAGGAAATTCAACAAGATGCAGTGATGATGTGTTGTGAATCTTAAAGGCCTCGTAGTGCTGATTAATTTGACATTTTGTTTAAGGAATTTGGTCCTCATTTTCCGTAGTTACCGAGTTTCAGAGTATGAAAAGTCACAAAAGTTGTGTGTTCGAGTACACAAAGTACTATTTTTCTAGGAAATTCAACAAGATGCAGTGATGATGTTTTGTGAATCTTAAAGGCCTCGGAGAGCTGAATAATTTGACACTTGTTTAAGGAATTTGGTCCTCACTTTCCGTAGTTATCGAGTTTCAGAATTTGAAAAGTCACAAAAGTTGTTTGTTCGAGTACACAAAATACTATTTTTCTAGGAAATTCAACAAGATGCAGTGATGATGTGTTGTGAATCTTAAAGGCCTCGTAGAGCTGATTAATTTGACACTTTGTTTAAGGAATTTGGTCCTCATTTTCCGTAGTTATCGAGTTTCTGAATTTGAAAAGTCACAAAAGTTGTTTGTTCGAGTACACAAAATACTATTTTTCTAGGAAATTCAACAAGATGCAGTGATGATGTGTTGTGAATCTTAAAGGCCTCGTAGAGCTGATTAATTTGACACTTTGTTTAAGGAATTTCGTCCTCATTTTCCGTAGATATCGAGTTTCTGAATTTGAAAAGTCACAAAAGTTGTTTGTTCGAGTACACAAAATACTATTTTTCTAGGAAATTCAACTAGATGCAAAGATGATGTGTTGTGAATCTTAAAGGCCTCGGAGAGCTGAATAATTTGACACTTGTTTAAGGAATTTGGTCCTCACTTTCCGTAGTTATCGAGATTCAGTATTTGAAAAGCCCCAAAAGTTGTGTGTTCGAGTACACAAAATACTATTTTTCTTGGAAATTCAACAAGATGCAAAGATGATGTGTTGTGACATCTTGAAGGCCTCGTAGAGCTGATTAATTTGACACTTTGTTTAAGGAATTTGGTCCTCATTTTCCGTAGTTATCGAGTTTCAGTATTTGAAAAGCACCAAAAGTTGTGTGTTCGAGTACACAAAGTACTATTTTTCTTGGAAATTCAACAAGATGCAAAGATGATGTGTTGTGAATCTTAAAGGCCTCGTAGAGCTGATTAATTTGACACTTTGTGTAAGGACTTTGGTCCTCATTTTCCGAAGTTATCGAGTTTCAGAATTTGAAAAGTCACAAAATTTATGTGTTCGAGAACACAAAGTACTATTTTTCTATGTAATTCAACAAGATGCAATGAGGATGTGTTGTGACATCTTAAAGGCCTCGTAGAGCTGATTAATTTGACATTTTGTTTAAGGAATTTGGTCCTCATTTTCCGTAGTTACCGAGTTTCAGAGTATGAAAAGTCACAAAAGTTGTGTGTTCGAGTACACAAAGTACTATTTTTCTAGGAAATTCAACAAGATGCAGTGATGATGTGTTGTGAATCTTAAAGTCCTCGTAGAGCTGATTAATTTGACACTTTGTTTAAGGAATTTCGTCCTCATTTTCCGTAGTTATCGAGTTTCTGAATTTGAAAAGTCACAAAAGTTGTTTGTTCGAGTACACAAAATACTATTTTTCTAGGAAATTCAACAAGATGCAGTGATGATGTGTTGTGAATCTTAAAGGCCTCGGAGAGCTGAATAATTTGACACTTGTTTATGGAATTTAGTCCTCACTTTCCGTAGTTATCGAGATTCAGTATTTGAAAAGCCCCAAAAGTTGTGTGTTCGAGTACACAAAGTACTATTTTTCTAGGAAATTCAACAAGATGCAATGAGGATGTGTTGTGACATCTTAAAGGCCTCGTAGAGCTGATTAATTTGACATTTTGTTTAAGGAATTTGGTCCTCACTTTCCGTAGTTATCGAGTTTCAGTATTTGAAAAGCCCCAAAAGTTGTGTGTTCGAGTACACAAAGTACTATATTTCTAGGAAATTCAACTAGATGCAAAGATGATGTGTTGTGAATCTTAAAGGCCTCGTAGAGCTGATTAATTTGACACTTTGTTTAAGGAATTTGGTCCTCATTTTCCGTAGTTACCGAGTTTCAGAGTATGAAAAGTCATAAAAGTTGTTTGTTCGAGTACACAAAATACTATTTTTCTAGGAAATTCACCTAGATGCAAAGTTGATGTGTTGTGAATCTTAAAGGCCTCGTAGAGCTGATTAATTTGACACTTTGTTTAAGGAATTTGGTCCTCATTTTCCGTAGTTATCGAGTTTCAGTATTTGAAAAGCACCAAAAGTTGTGTGTTCGAGTACACAAAGTACTATTTTTCTTGGAAATTCAACAAGATGCAAAGATGATGTGTTGTGAATCTTAAAGGCCTCGTAGAGCTGATTAATTTGACATTTTGTTTAAGGAATTTGGTCCTCACTTTCCGTAGTTATCGAGTTTCAGTATTTGAAAAGTCACAAAATTTATGTGTTCGAGAACACAAAGTACTATTTTTCTATGTAATTCAACAAGATGCAATGAGGATGTGTTGTGACATCTTAAAGGCCTCGTAGAGCTGATTAATTTGACATTTTGTTTAAGGAATTTGGTCCTCATTTTCCGTAGTTACCGAGTTTCAGAGTATGAAAAGTCACAAAAGTTGTGTGTTCGAGTACACAAAGTACTATTTTTCTAGGAAATTCAACAAGATGCAGTGATGATGTGTTGTGAATCTTAAAGTCCTCGTAGAGCTGATTAATTTGACACTTTGTTTAAGGAATTTCGTCCTCATTTTCCGTAGTTATCGAGATTCAGTATTTGAAAAGCCCCAAAAGTTGTGTGTTCGAGTACACAAAGTACTATTTTTCTAGGAAATTCAACAAGATGCAGTGATGATGTGTTGTGAATCTTAAAGGCCTCGTAGTGCTGATTAATTTGACATTTTGTTTAAGGAATTTGGTCCTCATTTTCCGTAGTTACCGAGTTTCAGAGTATGAAAAGTCACAAAAGTTGTGTGTTCGAGTACACAAAGTACTATTTTTCTAGGAAATTCAACAAGATGCAGTGATGATGTTTTGAGAATCTTAAAGGCCTCGGAGAGCTGAATAATTTGACACTTGTTTAAGGAATTTGGTCCTCACTTTCCGTAGTTATCGAGTTTCAGAATTTGAAAAGTCACAAAAGTTGTTTGTTCGAGTACACAAAGTACTATTTTTCTAGGAAATTCAACAAGATGCAGTGATGATGTGTTGTGAATCTTAAAGTCCTCGTAGAGCTGATTAATTTGACACTTTGTTTAAGGAATTTCGTCCTCATTTTCCGTAGTTATCGAGTTTCTGAATTTGAAAAGTCACAAAAGTTGTTTGTTCGAGTACACAAAATACTATTTTTCTAGGAAATTCAACAAGATGCAGTGATGATGTGTTGTGAATCTTAAAGGCCTCGGAGAGCTGAATAATTTGACACTTGTTTATGGAATTTAGTCCTCACTTTCCGTAGTTATCGAGATTCAGTATTTGAAAAGCCCCAAAAGTTGTGTGTTCGAGTACACAAAGTACTATTTTTCTAGGAAATTCAACAAGATGCAATGAGGATGTGTTGTGACATCTTAAAGGCCTCGTAGAGCTGATTAATTTGACATTTTGTTTAAGGAATTTGGTCCTCACTTTCCGTAGTTATCGAGTTTCAGTATTTGAAAAGCCCCAAAAGTTGTGTGTTCGAGTACACAAAGTACTATATTTCTAGGAAATTCAACTAGATGCAAAGATGATGTGTTGTGAATCTTAAAGGCCTCGTAGAGCTGATTAATTTGACACTTTGTTTAAGGAATTTGGTCCTCATTTTCCGTAGTTACCGAGTTTCAGAGTATGAAAAGTCATAAAAGTTGTTTGTTCGAGTACACAAAATACTATTTTTCTAGGAAATTCACCTAGATGCAAAGTTGATGTGTTGTGAATCTTAAAGGCCTCGTAGAGCTGATTAATTTGACACTTTGTTTAAGGAATTTGGTCCTCATTTTCCGTAGTTATCGAGTTTCAGTATTTGAAAAGCACCAAAAGTTGTGTGTTCGAGTACACAAAGTACTATTTTTCTTGGAAATTCAACAAGATGCAAAGATGATGTGTTGTGAATCTTAAAGGCCTCGTAGAGCTGATTAATTTGACATTTTGTTTAAGGAATTTGGTCCTCACTTTCCGTAGTTATCGAGTTTCAGTATTTGAAAAGTCACAAAATTTATGTGTTCGAGAACACAAAGTACTATTTTTCTATGTAATTCAACAAGATGCAATGAGGATGTGTTGTGACATCTTAAAGGCCTCGTAGAGCTGATTAATTTGACATTTTGTTTAAGGAATTTGGTCCTCATTTTCCGTAGTTACCGAGTTTCAGAGTATGAAAAGTCACAAAAGTTGTGTGTTCGAGTACACAAAGTACTATTTTTCTAGGAAATTCAACAAGATGCAGTGATGATGTGTTGTGAATCTTAAAGTCCTCGTAGAGCTGATTAATTTGACACTTTGTTTAAGGAATTTCGTCCTCATTTTCCGTAGTTATCGAGATTCAGTATTTGAAAAGCCCCAAAAGTTGTGTGTTCGAGTACACAAAGTACTATTTTTCTAGGAAATTCAACAAGATGCAGTGATGATGTGTTGTGAATCTTAAAGGCCTCGTAGTGCTGATTAATTTGACATTTTGTTTAAGGAATTTGGTCCTCATTTTCCGTAGTTACCGAGTTTCAGAGTATGAAAAGTCACAAAAGTTGTGTGTTCGAGTACACAAAGTACTATTTTTCTAGGAAATTCAACAAGATGCAGTGATGATGTTTTGAGAATCTTAAAGGCCTCGGAGAGCTGAATAATTTGACACTTGTTTAAGGAATTTGGTCCTCACTTTCCGTAGTTATCGAGTTTCAGAATTTGAAAAGTCACAAAAGTTGTTTGTTCGAGTACACAAAATACTATTTTTCTAGGAAATTCAACAAGATGCAGTGATGATGTGTTGTGAATCTTAAAGGCCTCGTAGAGCTGATTAATTTGACACTTTGTTTAAGGAATTTGGTCCTCATTTTCCGTAGTTATCGAGTTTCTGAATTTGAAAAGTCACAAAAGTTGTTTGTTCGAGTACACAAAATACTATTTTTCTAGGAAATTCACCTAGATGCAAAGTTGATGTGTTGTGAATCTTAAAGGCCTCGTAGAGCTGATTAATTTGACACTTTGTTTAAGGAATTTGGTCCTCATTTTCCGTAGTTATCGAGTTTCAGTATTTGAAAAGCACCAAAAGTTGTGTGTTCGAGTACACAAAGTACTATTTTTCTTGGAAATTCAACAAGATGCAAAGATGATGTGTTGTGAATCTTAAAGGCCTCGTAGAGCTGATTAATTTGACATTTTGTTTAAGGAATTTGGTCCTCACTTTCCGTAGTTATCGAGTTTCAGTATTTGAAAAGCCCCAAAAGTTGTGTGTTCGAGTACACAAAGTACTATATTTCTAGGAAATTCAACTAGATGCAAAGATGATGTGTTGTGAATCTTAAAGGCCTCGTAGAGCTGATTAATTTGACACTTTGTTTAAGGAATTTGGTCCTCATTTTCCGTAGTTACCGAGTTTCAGAGTATGAAAAGTCACAAAAGTTGTGTGTTCGAGTACACAAAGTACTATTTTTCTAGGAAATTCAACAAGATGCAGTGATGATGTGTTGTGAATCTTAAAGTCCTCGTAGAGCTGATTAATTTGACACATTGTTTAAGGAATTTGGTCCTCATTTTCCGTAGTTATCGAGTTTCAGAGTATGAAAAGTCATAAAAGTTGTGTGTTCGAGTACACAAAGTACTATTTTTCTTGGAAATTCAACTAGATGCAATGAGGATGTGTTGTGACATCTTAAAGGCCTCGTAGAGCTGATTAATTTGACACTTTGTTTAAGGAATTTGGTCCTCATTTTCCGTAGTTACCGAGTTTCAGAGTATGAAAAGTCACAAAAGTTGTGTGTTCGAGAAAACAAAGTACTATTTTTCTAGGAAATTCAACAAGATGCAGTGATGATGTGTTGTGAATCTTAAAGGCCTCGTAGAGCTGATTAATTTGACACTTTGTTTAAGGAATTTGGTCCTCATTTTCCGTAGTTATCGAGTTTCAGAGTATGAAAAGTCACGAAAGTTGTGTGTTCGAGTACACAAAGTACTATTTTTCTTGGAAATTCACCTAGATGCAAAGTTGATGTGTTGTGAATCTTAAAGGCCTCGTAGAGCTGATTAATTTGACATTTTGTTTAAGGAATTTGGTCCTCACTTTCCGTAGTTATCGAGTTTCAGTATTTGAAAAGCCCCAAAAGTTGTGTGTTCGAGTACACAAAGTACTATATTTCTAGGAAATTCAACTAGATGCAAAGTTGATGTGTTGTGAATCTTAAAGGCCTCGGAGAGCTGAATAATTTGACACTTGTTTAAGGAATTTGGTCCTCACTTTCCGTAGTTATCGAGATTCAGTATTTGAAAAGCCCCAAAAGTTGTGTGTTCGAGTACACAAAATACTATTTTTCTTGGAAATTCAACAAGATGCAAAGATGATGTGTTGTGACATCTTGAAGGCCTCGTAGAGCTGATTAATTTGACACTTTGTTTAAGGAATTTGGTCCTCATTTTCCGTAGTTATCGAGTTTCAGAGTATGAAAAGTCACGAAAGTTGTGTGTTCGAGTACACAAAGTACTATTTTTCTAGGAAATTCAACAAGATGCAGTGATGATGTGTTGTGAATCTTAAAGGCCTCGTAGAGCTGATTAATTTGACACTTTGTGTAAGGAATTTGGTCCTCATTTTCCGTAGTTACCGAGTTTCAGAGTATGAAAAGTCACGAAAGTTGTGTGTTCGAGTACACAAAGTACTATTTTTCTTGGAAATTCAACTAGATGCAGTGATGATGTGTTGTGAATCTTAAAGTCCTCGTAGAGCTGATTAATTTGACACATTGTTTAAGGAATTTGGTCCTCATTTTCCGTAGTTACCGAGTTTCAGAGTATGAAAAGTCACAAAAGTTGTGTGTTCGAGTACACAAAGTACTATTTTTCTAGGAAATTCAACAAGATGCAGTGATGATGTTTTGTGAATCTTAAAGGCCTCGGAGAGCTGAATAATTTGACACTTGTTTAAGGAATTTGGTCCTCATTTTCCGTAGTTACCGAGTTTCAGAGTATGAAAAGTCATAAAAGTTGTGTGTTCGAGTACACAATGTACTATTTTTCTTGGAAATTCAACTAGATGCAATGAGGATGTGTTGTGACATCTTAAAGGCCTCGTAGAGCTGATTAATTTGACACTTTGTTTAAGGAATTTGGTCCTCATTTTCCGTAGTTACCGAGTTTCAGAGTATGAAAAGTCACAAAAGTTGTGTGTTCGAGTACACAATGTACTATTTTTCTTGGAAATTCAACTAGATGCAATGAGGATGTGTTGTGACATCTTAAAGGCCTCGTAGAGCTGATTAATTTGACACTTTGTTTAAGGAATTTGGTCCTCATTTTCCGTAGTTATCGAGTTTCAGAGTATGAAAAGTCACGAAAGTTGTGTGTTCGAGTACACAAAGTACTATTTTCCTCGGAAATTCAACAAGATGCAGTGATGATGTGTTGTGAATCTTAAAGGCCTCGTAGAGCTGATTAATTTGACACTTTGTGTAAGGAATTTGGTCCTCATTTTCCGTAGTTACCGAGTTTCAGAGTATGAAAAGTCACGAAAGTTGTGTGTTCGAGTACACAAAGTACTATTTTTCTTGGAAATTCAACTAGATGCAATGAGGATGTGTTGTGACATCTTAAAGGCCTCGTAGAGCTGATTAATTTGACACTTTGTTTAAGGAATTTGGTCCTCATTTTCCGTAGTTACCGCGTTTCAGAGTATGAAAAGTCACTAAAGTTGTGTGTTCGAGTACACAAAGTACTATTTTCCTCGAAAATTCAACAAGATGCAGTGATGATGTGTTGTGAATCTTAAAGTCCTCGTAGAGCTGATTAATTTGACACTTTGTTTAAGGAATTTGGTCCTCATTTTCCGTAGTTATCGAGTTTCAGAGTATGAAAAGTCACGAAAGTTGTGTGTTCGAGTACACAAAGTACTATTTTTCTAGGAAATTCAACAAGATGCAGTGATGATGTGTTGTGAATCTTAAATGCCTCGTAGAGCTGATTAATTTGACATTTTGTTTAAGGAATTTGGTCCTCACTTTCCGTAGTTATCGAGTTTCAGAATTTGAAAAGTCACAAAAGTTGTTTTTTCGAGTACACAAAATACTATTTTTCTAGGAAATTCAACAAGATGCAGTGATGATGTGTTGTGAATCTTAAAGGCCTCGTAGAGCTGATTAATTTAACACTTTGTTTAAGGAATTTGGTCGTCATTTTCCGTAGTTATCGAGTTTCTGAATTTGAAAAGTCACAAAAGTTGTTTGTTCGAGTACACAAAATACTATTTTTCTAGGAAATTCAACAAGATGCAGTGATGATGTGTTGTGAATCTTAAAGGCCTCGTAGAGCTGATTAATTTGACACTTTGTTTAAGGAATTTGGTCCTCATTTTCCGTAGTTATCGAGTTTCTGAATTTGAAAAGTCACAAAAGTTGTTTGTTCGAGTACACAAAATACTATTTTTCTAGAAAATTCAACAAGATGCAGTGATGATGTGTTGTGAATCTTAAAGTCCTCGTAGAGCTGATTAATTTGACACTTTGTTTAAGGAATTTGGTCCTCATTTTCCGTAGTTATCGAGTTTCAGAGTATGAAAAGTCATAAAAGTTGTGTGTTCGAGTACACAATGTACTATTTTTCTTGGAAATTCAACTAGATGCAATGAGGATGTGTTGTGACATCTTAAAGGCCTCGTAGAGCTGATTAATTTGACACTTTGTTTAAGGAATTTGGTCCTCATTTTCCGTAGTTACCGAGTTTCAGAGTATGAAAAGTCACCAAAGTTGTGTGTTCGAGAAAACAAAGTACTATTTTTCTAGGAAATTCAACAAGATGCAAAGATGATGTGTTGTGAATCTTAAAGGCCTCGTAGAGCTGATTAATTTGACACTTTGTTTAAGGAATTTGGTCCTCATTTTCCGTAGTTACCGAGTTTCAGAGTATGAAAAGTCACAAAAGTTGTGTGTTCGAGTACACAAAGTACTATTTTTCTAGGAAATTCAACAAGATGCAGTGATGATGTGTTGTGAATCTTAAAGTCCTCGTAGAGCTGATTAATTTGACACATTGTTTAAGGAATTTGGTCCTCATTTTCCGTAGTTATCGAGTTTCAGAGTATGAAAAGTCATAAAAGTTGTGTGTTCGAGTACACAAAGTACTATTTTTCTAGGAAATTCAACAAGATGCAGTGATGATGTGTTGTGAATCTTAAAGGCCTCGTAGTGCTGATTAATTTGACATTTTGTTTAAGGAATTTGGTCCTCATTTTCCGTAGTTACCGAGTTTCAGAGTATGAAAAGTCACAAAAGTTGTGTGTTCGAGTACACAAAGTACTATTTTTCTAGGAAATTCAACAAGATGCAGTGATGATGTTTTGAGAATCTTAAAGGCCTCGGAGAGCTGAATAATTTGACACTTGTTTAAGGAATTTGGTCCTCACTTTCCGTAGTTATCGAGTTTCAGAATTTGAAAAGTCACAAAAGTTGTTTGTTCGAGTACACAAAATACTATTTTTCTAGGAAATTCAACAAGATGCAGTGATGATGTGTTGTGAATCTTAAAGGCCTCGTAGAGCTGATTAATTTGACACTTTGTTTAAGGAATTTGGTCCTCATTTTCCGTAGTTATCGAGTTTCTGAATTTGAAAAGTCACAAAAGTTGTTTGTTCGAGTACACAAAATACTATTTTTCTAGGAAATTCACCTAGATGCAAAGTTGATGTGTTGTGAATCTTAAAGGCCTCGTAGAGCTGATTAATTTGACACTTTGTTTAAGGAATTTGGTCCTCATTTTCCGTAGTTATCGAGTTTCAGTATTTGAAAAGCACCAAAAGTTGTGTGTTCGAGTACACAAAGTACTATTTTTCTTGGAAATTCAACAAGATGCAAAGATGATGTGTTGTGAATCTTAAAGGCCTCGTAGAGCTGATTAATTTGACATTTTGTTTAAGGAATTTGGTCCTCACTTTCCGTAGTTATCGAGTTTCAGTATTTGAAAAGCCCCAAAAGTTGTGTGTTCGAGTACACAAAGTACTATATTTCTAGGAAATTCAACTAGATGCAAAGATGATGTGTTGTGAATCTTAAAGGCCTCGTAGAGCTGATTAATTTGACACTTTGTTTAAGGAATTTGGTCCTCATTTTCCGTAGTTACCGAGTTTCAGAGTATGAAAAGTCACAAAAGTTGTGTGTTCGAGTACACAAAGTACTATTTTTCTAGGAAATTCAACAAGATGCAGTGATGATGTGTTGTGAATCTTAAAGTCCTCGTAGAGCTGATTAATTTGACACATTGTTTAAGGAATTTGGTCCTCATTTTCCGTAGTTATCGAGTTTCAGAGTATGAAAAGTCATAAAAGTTGTGTGTTCGAGTACACAAAGTACTATTTTTCTTGGAAATTCAACTAGATGCAATGAGGATGTGTTGTGACATCTTAAAGGCCTCGTAGAGCTGATTAATTTGACACTTTGTTTAAGGAATTTGGTCCTCATTTTCCGTAGTTACCGAGTTTCAGAGTATGAAAAGTCACAAAAGTTGTGTGTTCGAGAAAACAAAGTACTATTTTTCTAGGAAATTCAACAAGATGCAGTGATGATGTGTTGTGAATCTTAAAGGCCTCGTAGAGCTGATTAATTTGACACTTTGTTTAAGGAATTTGGTCCTCATTTTCCGTAGTTATCGAGTTTCAGAGTATGAAAAGTCACGAAAGTTGTGTGTTCGAGTACACAAAGTACTATTTTTCTTGGAAATTCACCTAGATGCAAAGTTGATGTGTTGTGAATCTTAAAGGCCTCGTAGAGCTGATTAATTTGACATTTTGTTTAAGGAATTTGGTCCTCACTTTCCGTAGTTATCGAGTTTCAGTATTTGAAAAGCCCCAAAAGTTGTGTGTTCGAGTACACAAAGTACTATATTTCTAGGAAATTCAACTAGATGCAAAGTTGATGTGTTGTGAATCTTAAAGGCCTCGGAGAGCTGAATAATTTGACACTTGTTTAAGGAATTTGGTCCTCACTTTCCGTAGTTATCGAGATTCAGTATTTGAAAAGCCCCAAAAGTTGTGTGTTCGAGTACACAAAATACTATTTTTCTTGGAAATTCAACAAGATGCAAAGATGATGTGTTGTGACATCTTGAAGGCCTCGTAGAGCTGATTAATTTGACACTTTGTTTAAGGAATTTGGTCCTCATTTTCCGTAGTTATCGAGTTTCAGAGTATGAAAAGTCACGAAAGTTGTGTGTTCGAGTACACAAAGTACTATTTTTCTAGGAAATTCAACAAGATGCAGTGATGATGTGTTGTGAATCTTAAAGGCCTCGTAGAGCTGATTAATTTGACACTTTGTGTAAGGAATTTGGTCCTCATTTTCCGTAGTTACCGAGTTTCAGAGTATGAAAAGTCACGAAAGTTGTGTGTTCGAGTACACAAAGTACTATTTTTCTTGGAAATTCAACTAGATGCAGTGATGATGTGTTGTGAATCTTAAAGTCCTCGTAGAGCTGATTAATTTGACACATTGTTTAAGGAATTTGGTCCTCATTTTCCGTAGTTACCGAGTTTCAGAGTATGAAAAGTCACAAAAGTTGTGTGTTCGAGTACACAAAGTACTATTTTTCTAGGAAATTCAACAAGATGCAGTGATGATGTTTTGTGAATCTTAAAGGCCTCGGAGAGCTGAATAATTTGACACTTGTTTAAGGAATTTGGTCCTCATTTTCCGTAGTTACCGAGTTTCAGAGTATGAAAAGTCATAAAAGTTGTGTGTTCGAGTACACAATGTACTATTTTTCTTGGAAATTCAACTAGATGCAATGAGGATGTGTTGTGACATCTTAAAGGCCTCGTAGAGCTGATTAATTTGACACTTTGTTTAAGGAATTTGGTCCTCATTTTCCGTAGTTACCGAGTTTCAGAGTATGAAAAGTCACAAAAGTTGTGTGTTCGAGTACACAATGTACTATTTTTCTTGGAAATTCAACTAGATGCAATGAGGATGTGTTGTGACATCTTAAAGGCCTCGTAGAGCTGATTAATTTGACACTTTGTTTAAGGAATTTGGTCCTCATTTTCCGTAGTTATCGAGTTTCAGAGTATGAAAAGTCACGAAAGTTGTGTGTTCGAGTACACAAAGTACTATTTTCCTCGGAAATTCAACAAGATGCAGTGATGATGTGTTGTGAATCTTAAAGGCCTCGTAGAGCTGATTAATTTGACACTTTGTGTAAGGAATTTGGTCCTCATTTTCCGTAGTTACCGAGTTTCAGAGTATGAAAAGTCACGAAAGTTGTGTGTTCGAGTACACAAAGTACTATTTTTCTTGGAAATTCAACTAGATGCAATGAGGATGTGTTGTGACATCTTAAAGGCCTCGTAGAGCTGATTAATTTGACACTTTGTTTAAGGAATTTGGTCCTCATTTTCCGTAGTTACCGCGTTTCAGAGTATGAAAAGTCACTAAAGTTGTGTGTTCGAGTACACAAAGTACTATTTTCCTCGAAAATTCAACAAGATGCAGTGATGATGTGTTGTGAATCTTAAAGTCCTCGTAGAGCTGATTAATTTGACACTTTGTTTAAGGAATTTGGTCCTCATTTTCCGTAGTTATCGAGTTTCAGAGTATGAAAAGTCACGAAAGTTGTGTGTTCGAGTACACAAAGTACTATTTTTCTAGGAAATTCAACAAGATGCAGTGATGATGTGTTGTGAATCTTAAATGCCTCGTAGAGCTGATTAATTTGACATTTTGTTTAAGGAATTTGGTCCTCACTTTCCGTAGTTATCGAGTTTCAGAAT
Source organism: Euwallacea fornicatus (assembly GCF_040115645.1). Taxonomy (NCBI): domain Eukaryota; kingdom Metazoa; phylum Arthropoda; class Insecta; order Coleoptera; family Curculionidae; genus Euwallacea; species Euwallacea fornicatus. Next base: position 74,535 of record NW_027096064.1, on the reverse strand, counting down.
TTGAAAAGTCACAAAAGTTGTTTTTTCGAGTACACAAAATACTATTTTTCTAGGAAATTCAACAAGATGCAGTGATGATGTGTTGTGAATCTTAAAGGCCTCGTAGAGCTGATTAATTTAACACTTTGTTTAAGGAATTTGGTCGTCATTTTCCGTAGTTATCGAGTTTCTGAATTTGAAAAGTCACAAAAGTTGTTTGTTCGAGTACACAAAATACTATTTTTCTAGGAAATTCAACAAGATGCAGTGATGATGTGTTGTGAATCTTAAAGGCCTCGTAGAGCTGATTAATTTGACACTTTGTTTAAGGAATTTGGTCCTCATTTTCCGTAGTTATCGAGTTTCTGAATTTGAAAAGTCACAAAAGTTGTTTGTTCGAGTACACAAAATACTATTTTTCTAGAAAATTCAACAAGATGCAGTGATGATGTGTTGTGAATCTTAAAGTCCTCGTAGAGCTGATTAATTTGACACTTTGTTTAAGGAATTTGGTCCTCATTTTCCGTAGTTATCGAGTTTCAGAGTATGAAAAGTCATAAAAGTTGTGTGTTCGAGTACACAATGTACTATTTTTCTTGGAAATTCAACTAGATGCAATGAGGATGTGTTGTGACATCTTAAAGGCCTCGTAGAGCTGATTAATTTGACACTTTGTTTAAGGAATTTGGTCCTCATTTTCCGTAGTTACCGAGTTTCAGAGTATGAAAAGTCACCAAAGTTGTGTGTTCGAGAAAACAAAGTACTATTTTTCTAGGAAATTCAACAAGATGCAGTGATGATGTGTTGTGAATCTTAAAGGCCTCGTAGAGCTGATTAATTTGACACTTTGTTTAAGGAATTTGGTCCTCATTTTCCGTAGTTATCGAGTTTCAGAGTATGAAAAGTCACGAAAGTTGTGTGTTCGAGTACACAAAGAACTATTTTTCTAGGAAATTCAACAAGATGCAGTGATGATGTGTTGTGAATCTTAATGTCCTCGTAGAGCTGATTAATTTGACACTTTGTTTAAGGAATTTGGTCCTCATTTTCCGTAGTTATCGAGTTTCAGAGTATGAAAAGTCATAAAAGTTGTGTGTTCGAGTACACAAAGTACTATTTTCCTCGGAAATTCAACAAGATGCAGTGATGATGTGTTGTGAATCTTAAAGGCCTCGTAGAGCTGATTAATTTGACACTTTGTTTAAGGAATTTGGTCCTCATTTTCCGTAGTTATCGATTTTCAGAGTATGAAAAGTCACGAAAGTTGTGTGTTCGAGTACACAAAGTACTATTTTTCTAGGAAATTCAACAAGATGCAGTGATGATGTGTTGTGAATCTTAAAGGCCTCGTAGAGCTGATTAATTTGACACTTTGTGTAAGGAATTTGGTCCTCATTTTCCGTAGTTACCGAGTTTCAGAGTATGAAAAGTCACGAAAGTTGTGTGTTCGAGTACACAAAGTACTATTTTTCTGGGAAATTCAACTAGATGCAATGAGGATGTGTTGTGACATCTTAAAGGCCTCGTAGAGCTGATTAATTTGACACTTTGTTTAAGGAATTTGGTCCTCACTTTCCGTAGTTATCGAGTTTCAGAATTTGAAAAGTCACAAAAGTTGTTTGTTCGAGTACACAAAATACTATTTTTCTAGGAAATTCAACAAGATGCAGTGATGATGTGTTGTGAATCTTAAAGGCCTCGTAGAGCTGATTAATTTAACACTTTGTTTAAGGAATTTGGTCGTCATTTTCCGTAGTTATCGAGTTTCAGAGTATGAAAAGTCACAAAAGTTGTGTGTTCGAGTACACAAAATACTATTTTTCTAGGAAATTCAACAAGATGCAGTGATGATGTGTTGTGAATCTTAAAGGCCTCGTAGAGCTGATTAATTTAACACTTTGTTTAAGGAATTTGGTCCTCATTTTCCGTAGTTACCGAGTTTCAGAGTATGAAAAGTCACAAAAGTTGTGTGTTCGAGAAAACAAAGTACTATTTTTCTAGGAAATTCAACAAGATGCAGTGATGATGTGTTGTGAATCTTAAAGGCCTCGTAGAGCTGATTAATTTGACACTTTGTTTAAGGAATTTGGTCCTCATTTTCCGTAGTTATCGAGTTTCAGAGTATGAAAAGTCACGAAAGTTGTGGGTTCGAGTACACAAAGAACTATTTTTCTAGGAAATTCAACAAGATGCAGTGATGATGTGTTGTGAATCTTAAAGGCCTCGTAGAGCTGATTAATTTGAAACTTTGTTTAAGGAATTTGGTCCTCATTTTCCGTAGTTATCGAGTTTCAGAGTATGAAAAGTCATAAAAGTTGTGTGTTCGAGTACACAAAGTACTATTTTTCTAGGAAATTCAACAAGATGCAGTGATGATGTGTTGTGAATCTTAAAGGCCTCGTAGAGCTGATTAATTTGACACTTTGTGTAAGGAATTTGGTCCTCATTTTCCGTAGTTACCGAGTTTCAGAGTATGAAACGTCACGAAAGTTGTGTGTTCGAGTACACAAAGTACTATTTTTCTTGGAAATTCAACTAGATGCAATGAGGATGTGTTGTGACATCTTAAAGGCCTCGTAGAGCTGATTAATTTGACACTTTGTTTAAGGAATTTGGTCCTCACTTTCCGTAGTTATCGAGTTTCAGAATTTGAAAAGTCACAAAAGTTGTTTGTTCGAGTACACAAAATACTATTTTTCTAGGAAATTCAACAAGATGCAGTGATGATGTGTTGTGAATCTTAAAGGCCTCGTAGAGCTGATTAATTTAACACTTTGTTTAAGGAATTTGGTCGTCATTTTCCGTAGTTATCGAGTTTCAGAGTATGAAAAGTCACAAAAGTTGTGTGTTCGAGTACACAAAATACTATTTTTCTAGGAAATTCAACAAGATGCAGTGATGATGTGTTGTGAATCTTAAAGGCCTCGTAGAGCTGATTAATTTAACACTTTGTTTAAGGAATTTGGTCCTCATTTTCCGTAGTTACCGAGTTTCAGAGTATGAAAAGTCACAAAAGTTGTGTGTTCGAGAAAACAAAGTACTATTTTTCTAGGAAATTCAACAAGATGCAGTGATGATGTGTTGTGAATCTTAAAGGCCTCGTAGAGCTGATTAATTTGACACTTTGTTTAAGGAATTTGGTCCTCATTTTCCGTAGTTATCGAGTTTCAGAGTATGAAAAGTCACGAAAGTTGTGGGTTCGAGTACACAAAGAACTATTTTTCTAGGAAATTCAACAAGATGCAGTGATGATGTGTTGTGAATCTTAAAGGCCTCGTAGAGCTGATTAATTTGACACTTTGTTTAAGGAATTTGGTCCTCATTTTCCGTAGTTATCGAGTTTCAGAGTATGAAAAGTCATAAAAGTTGTGTGTTCGAGTACACAAAGTACTATTTTTCTAGGAAATTCAACAAGATGCAGTGATGATGTGTTGGGACATCTTAAAGGCCTCGTAGAGCTGATTAATTTGACACTTTGTTTAAGGAATTTGGTCCTCATTTTCCGTAGTTACCGAGTTTCAGAGTATGAAAAGTCACAAAAGTTGTGTGTTCGAGTACACAAAGTATTATTTTCCTCGGAAATTCAACAAGATGCAGTGATGATGTGTTGTGAATCTTAAAGGCCTCGTAGAGCTGATTAATTTGACACTTTGTTTAAGGAATTTGGTCCTCATTTTCCGTAGTTATCGATTTTCAGAGTATGAAAAGTCACGAAAGTTGTGTGTTCGAGTACACAAAGTACTATTTTTCTAGGAAATTCAACAAGATGCAGTGATGATGTGTTGTGAATCTTAAAGGCCTCGTAGAGCTGATTAATTTGACACTTTGTGTAAGGAATTTGGTCCTCATTTTCCGTAGTTACCGAGTTTCAGAGTATGAAAAGTCACGAAAGTTGTGTGTTCGAGTACACAAAGTACTATTTTTCTTGGAAATTCAACTAGATGCAATGAGGATGTGTTGTGACATCTTAAAGGCCTCGTAGAGCTGATTAATTTGACACTTTGTTTAAGGAATTTGGTCCTCATTTTCCGTAGTTACCGCGTTTCAGAGTATGAAAAGTCACAAAAGTTGTGTGTTCGAGTACACAAAGTATTATTTTCCTCGGAAATTCAACAAGATGCAGTGATGATGTGTTGTGAATCTTAAAGGCCTCGTAGAGCTGATTAATTTGACACTTTGTTTAAGGAATTTGGTCCTCATTTTCCGTAGTTATCGATTTTCAGAGTATGAAAAGTCACGAAAGTTGTGTGTTCGAGTACACAAAGTACTATTTTTCTAGGAAATTCAACAAGATGCAGTGATGATGTGTTGTGAATCTTAAAGGCCTCGTAGAGCTGATTAATTTGACACTTTGTGTAAGGAATTTGGTCCTCATTTTCCGTAGTTATCGAGTTTCAGAGTATGAAAAGTCATAAAAGTTGTGTGTTCGAGTACACAAAGTACTATTTTTCTTGGAAATTCAACTAGATGCAATGAGGATGTGTTGTGACATCTTAAAGGCCTCGTAGAGCTGATTAATTTGACACTTTGTTTAAGGAATTTGGTCCTCATTTTCCGTAGTTACCGAGTTTCAGAGTATGAAAAGTCACAAAAGTTGTGTGTTCGAGTACACAAAGTACTATTTTTCTAGGAAATTCAACAAGATGCAGTGATGATGTGTTGTGAATCTTAAAGTCCTCGTAGAGCTGATTAATTTGACACATTGTTTAAGGAATTTGGTCCTCATTTTCCGTAGTTATCGAGTTTCAGAGTATGAAAAGTCATAAAAGTTGTGTGTTCGAGTACACAATGTACTATTTTTCTTGGAAATTCAACTAGATGCAATGAGGATGTGTTGTGACATCTTAAAGGCCTCGTAGAGCTGATTAATTTGACACTTTGTTTAAGGAATTTGGTCCTCATTTTCCGTAGTTACCGAGTTTCAGAGTATGAAAAGTCACAAAAGTTGTGTGTTCGAGAAAACAAAGTACTATTTTTCTAGGAAATTCAACAAGATGCAGTGATGATGTGTTGTGAATCTTAAAGGCCTCGTAGAGCTGATTAATTTGACACTTTGTTTAAGGAATTTGGTCCTCATTTTCCGTAGTTATCGAGTTTCAGAGTATGAAAAGTCACGAAAGTTGTGTGTTCGAGTACACAAAGTACTATTTTCCTCGGAAATTCAACAAGATGCAGTGATGATGTGTTGTGAATCTTAAAGGCCTCGTAGAGCTGATTAATTTGACACTTTGTTTAAGGAATTTGGTCCTCATTTTCCGTAGTTATCGATTTTCAGAATATGAAAAGTCACGAAAGTTGTGTGTTCGAGTACACAAAGTACTATTTTTCTAGGAAATTCAACAAGATGCAGTGATGATGTGTTGTGAATCTTAAAGGCCTCGTAGAGCTGATTAATTTGACACTTTGTGTAAGGAATTTGGTCCTCATTTTCCGTAGTTACCGAGTTTCAGAGTATGAAAAGTCACGAAAGTTGTGTGTTCGAGTACACAAAGTACTATTTTTCTTGGAAATTCAACTAGATGCAATGAGGATGTGTTGTGACATCTTAAAGGCCTCGTAGAGCTGATTAATTTGACACTTTGTTTAAGGAATTTGGTCATCATTTTCCGTAGTTACCGCGTTTCAGAGTATGAAAAGTCACAAAAGTTGTGTGTTCGAGTACACAAAGTACTATTTTCCTCGGAAATTCAACAAGATGCAGTGATGATGTGTTGTGAATCTTAAAGTCCTCGTAGAGCTGATTAATTTGACACTTTGTTTAAGGAATTTGGTCCTCATTTTCCGTAGTTATCGAGTTTCAGAGTATGAAAAGTCACGAAAGTTGTGTGTTCGAGTACACAAAGTACTATTTTTCTAGGAAATTCAACAAGATGCAGTGATGATGTGTTGTGAATCTTAAATGCCTCGTAGAGCTGATTAATTTGACATTTTGTTTAAGGAATTTGGTCCTCACTTTCCGTAGTTATCGAGTTTCAGAATTTGAAAAGTCACAAAAGTTGTTTTTTCGAGTACACAAAATACTATTTTTCTAGGAAATTCAACAAGATGCAGTGATGATGTGTTGTGAATCTTAAAGGCCTCGTAGAGCTGATTAATTTGACACTTTGTTTAAGGAATTTGGTCCTCATTTTCCGTAGTTATCGAGTTTCTGAATTTGAAAAGTCACAAAAGTTGTTTGTTCGAGTACACAAAATACTATTTTTCTAGAAAATTCAACAAGATGCAGTGATGATGTGTTGTGAATCTTAAAGTCCTCGTAGAGCTGATTAATTTGACACTTTGTTTAAGGAATTTGGTCCTCATTTTCCGTAGTTATCGAGTTTCAGAGTATGAAAAGTCATAAAAGTTGTGTGTTCGAGTACACAATGTACTATTTTTCTTGGAAATTCAACTAGATGCAATGAGGATGTGTTGTGACATCTTAAAGGCCTCGTAGAGCTGATTAATTTGACACTTTGTTTAAGGAATTTGGTCCTCATTTTCCGTAGTTACCGAGTTTCAGAGTATGAAAAGTCACCAAAGTTGTGTGTTCGAGAAAACAAAGTACTATTTTTCTAGGAAATTCAACAAGATGCAGTGATGATGTGTTGTGAATCTTAAAGGCCTCGTAGAGCTGATTAATTTGACACTTTGTTTAAGGAATTTGGTCCTCATTTTCCGTAGTTATCGAGTTTCAGAGTATGAAAAGTCACGAAAGTTGTGTGTTCGAGTACACAAAGAACTATTTTTCTAGGAAATTCAACAAGATGCAGTGATGATGTGTTGTGAATCTTAAAGTCCTCGTAGAGCTGATTAATTTGACACTTTGTTTAAGGAATTTGGTCCTCATTTTCCGTAGTTATCGAGTTTCAGAGTATGAAAAGTCATAAAAGTTGTGTGTTCGAGTACACAAAGTACTATTTTCCTCGGAAATTCAACAAGATGCAGTGATGATGTGTTGTGAATCTTAAAGGCCTCGTAGAGCTGATTAATTTGACACTTTGTTTAAGGAATTTGGTCCTCATTTTCCGTAGTTATCGATTTTCAGAGTATGAAAAGTCACGAAAGTTGTGTGTTCGAGTACACAAAGTACTATTTTTCTAGGAAATTCAACAAGATGCAGTGATGATGTGTTGTGAATCTTAAAGGCCTCGTAGAGCTGATTAATTTGACACTTTGTGTAAGGAATTTGGTCCTCATTTTCCGTAGTTACCGAGTTTCAGAGTATGAAAAGTCACGAAAGTTGTGTGTTCGAGTACACAAAGTACTATTTTTCTTGGAAATTCAACTAGATGCAATGAGGATGTGTTGTGACATCTTAAAGGCCTCGTAGAGCTGATTAATTTGACACTTTGTTTAAGGAATTTGGTCCTCACTTTCCGTAGTTATCGAGTTTCAGAATTTGAAAAGTCACAAAAGTTGTTTGTTCGAGTACACAAAATACTATTTTTCTAGGAAATTCAACAAGATGCAGTGATGATGTGTTGTGAATCTTAAAGGCCTCGTAGAGCTGATTAATTTAACACTTTGTTTAAGGAATTTGGTCGTCATTTTCCGTAGTTATCGAGTTTCAGAGTATGAAAAGTCACAAAAGTTGTGTGTTCGAGTACACAAAATACTATTTTTCTAGGAAATTCAACAAGATGCAGTGATGATGTGTTGTGAATCTTAAAGGCCTCGTAGAGCTGATTAATTTAACACTTTGTTTAAGGAATTTGGTCCTCATTTTCCGTAGTTACCGAGTTTCAGAGTATGAAAAGTCACAAAAGTTGTGTGTTCGAGAAAACAAAGTACTATTTTTCTAGGAAATTCAACAAGATGCAGTGATGATGTGTTGTGAATCTTAAAGGCCTCGTAGAGCTGATTAATTTGACACTTTGTTTAAGGAATTTGGTCCTCATTTTCCGTAGTTATCGAGTTTCAGAGTATGAAAAGTCACGAAAGTTGTGGGTTCGAGTACACAAAGAACTATTTTTCTAGGAAATTCAACAAGATGCAGTGGTGATGTGTTGTGAATCTTAAAGGCCTCGTAGAGCTGATTAATTTGACACTTTGTTTAAGGAATTTGGTCCTCATTTTCCGTAGTTATCGAGTTTCAGAGTATGAAAAGTCATAAAAGTTGTGTGTTCGAGTACACAAAGTACTATTTTTCTAGGAAATTCAACAAGATGCAGTGATGATGTGTTGGGACATCTTAAAGGCCTCGTAGAGCTGATTAATTTGACACTTTGTTTAAGGAATTTGGTCCTCATTTTCCGTAGTTACCGAGATTCAGAGTATGAAAAGTCACAAAAGTTGTGTGTTCGAGTACACAAAGTACTATTTTTCTAGGAAATTCATCAAGATGCAGTGATGATGTGTTGTGAATCTTAAAATCCTCGTAGAGCTGATTAATTTGACACTTTGTTTAAGGAATTTGGTCCTCATTTTCCGTAGTTACCGAGTTTCAGAGTATGAAAAGTCACAAAAGTTGTGTGTTCGAGTACACAAAGTACTATTTTTCTAGGAAATTCAACAAGATGCAGTGATGATGTGTTGTGAATCTTAAAGGCCTCGTAGAGCTGATTAATTTGACACTTTTTGTAAGGAATTTGGTCCTCATTTTCCGTAGTTACCGAGTTTCAGAGTATGAAAAGTCACAAAAGTTGTGTGTTCGAGTACACAAAGTACTATTTTCCTCGGAAATTCAACAAGATGCAGTGATGATGTGTTGTGAATCTTAAAGGCCTCGTAGAGCTGATTAATTTGACACTTTGTTTAAGGAATTTGGTCCTCATTTTCCGTAGTTATCGATTTTCAGAGTATGAAAAGTCACGAAAGTTGTGTGTTCGAGTACACAAAGTACTATTTTTCTAGGAAATTCAACAAGATGCAGTGATGATGTGTTGTGAATCTTAAAGGCCTCGTAGAGCTGATTAATTTGACACTTTGTGTAAGGAATTTGGTCCTCATTTTCCGTAGTTACCGAGTTTCAGAGTATGAAAAGTCACGAAAGTTGTGTGTTCGAGTACACAAAGTACTATTTTTCTTGGAAATTCAACTAGATGCAATGAGGATGTGTTGTGACATCTTAAAGGCCTCGTAGAGCTGATTAATTTGACACTTTGTTTAAGGAATTTGGTCCTCACTTTCCGTAGTTATCGAGTTTCAGAATTTGAAAAGTCACAAAAGTTGTTTGTTCGAGTACACAAAATACTATTTTTCTAGGAAATTCAACAAGATGCAGTGATGATGTGTTGTGAATCTTAAAGGCCTCGTAGAGCTGATTAATTTAACACTTTGTTTAAGGAATTTGGTCGTCATTTTCCGTAGTTATCGAGTTTCAGAGTATGAAAAGTCACAAAAGTTGTGTGTTCGAGTACACAAAATACTATTTTTCTAGGAAATTCAACAAGATGCAGTGATGATGTGTTGTGAATCTTAAAGGCCTCGTAGAGCTGATTAATTTAACACTTTGTTTAAGGAATTTGGTCCTCATTTTCCGTAGTTACCGAGTTTCAGAGTATGAAAAGTCACGAAAGTTGTGGGTTCGAGTACACAAAGAACTATTTTTCTAGGAAATTCAACAAGATGCAGTGGTGATGTGTTGTGAATCTTAAAGGCCTCGTAGAGCTGATTAATTTGACACTTTGTTTAAGGAATTTGGTCCTCATTTTCCGTAGTTATCGAGTTTCAGAGTATGAAAAGTCACGAAAGTTGTGGGTTCGAGTACACAAAGAACTATTTTTCTAGGAAATTCAACAAGATGCAGTGGTGATGTGTTGTGAATCTTAAAGGCCTCGTAGAGCTGATTAATTTGACACTTTGTTTAAGGAATTTGGTCCTCATTTTCCGTAGTTATCGAGTTTCAGAGTATGAAAAGTCATAAAAGTTGTGTGTTCGAGTACACAAAGTACTATTTTTCTAGGAAATTCAACAAGATGCAGTGATGATGTGTTGGGACATCTTAAAGGCCTCGTAGAGCTGATTAATTTGACACTTTGTTTAAGGAATTTGGTCCTCATTTTCCGTAGTTACCGAGATTCAGAGTATGAAAAGTCACAAAAGTTGTGTGTTCGAGTACACAAAGTACTATTTTTCTAGGAAATTCATCAAGATGCAGTGATGATGTGTTGTGAATCTTAAAATCCTCGTAGAGCTGATTAATTTGACACTTTGTTTAAGGAATTTGGTCCTCATTTTCCGTAGTTACCGAGTTTCAGAGTATGAAAAGTCACAAAAGTTGTGTGTTCGAGTACACAAAGTACTATTTTTCTAGGAAATTCAACAAGATGCAGTGATGATGTGTTGTGAATCTTAAAGGCCTCGTAGAGCTGATTAATTTGACACTTTTTGTAAGGAATTTGGTCCTCATTTTCCGTAGTTACCGAGTTTCAGAGTATGAAAAGTCACAAAAGTTGTGTGTTCGAGTACACAAAGTACTATTTTCCTCGGAAATTCAACAAGATGCAGTGATGATGTGTTGTGAATCTTAAAGGCCTCGTAGAGCTGATTAATTTGACACTTTGTTTAAGGAATTTGGTCCTCATTTTCCGTAGTTATCGATTTTCAGAGTATGAAAAGTCACGAAAGTTGTGTGTTCGAGTACACAAAGTACTATTTTTCTAGGAAATTCAACAAGATGCAGTGATGATGTGTTGTGAATCTTAAAGGCCTCGTAGAGCTGATTAATTTGACACTTTGTGTAAGGAATTTGGTCCTCATTTTCCGTAGTTACCGAGTTTCAGAGTATGAAAAGTCACGAAAGTTGTGTGTTCGAGTACACAAAGTACTATTTTCCTCGGAAATTCAACAAGATGCAGTGATGATGTGTTGTGAATCTTAAAGTCCTCGTAGAGCTGATTAATTTGACACTTTGTTTAAGGAATTTGGTCCTCATTTTCCGTAGTTATCGAGTTTCAGAGTATGAAAAGTCACGAAAGTTGTGTGTTCGAGTACACAAAGTACTATTTTTCTAGGAAATTCAACAAGATGCAGTGATGATGTGTTGTGAATCTTAAATGCCTCGTAGAGCTGATTAATTTGACATTTTGTTTAAGGAATTTGGTCCTCACTTTCCGTAGTTATCGAGTTTCAGAATTTGAAAAGTCACAAAAGTTGTTTGTTCGAGTACACAAAATACTATTTTTCTAGGAAATTCAACAAGATGCAGTGATGATGTGTTGTGAATCTTAAAGGCCTCGTAGAGCTGATTAATTTAACACTTTGTTTAAGGAATTTGGTCGTCATTTTCCGTAGTTATCGAGTTTCTGAATTTGAAAAGTCACAAAAGTTGTTTGTTCGAGTACACAAAATACTATTTTTCTAGGAAATTCAACAAGATGCAGTGATGATGTGTTGTGAATCTTAAAGGCCTCGTAGAGCTGATTAATTTAACACTTTGTTTGAGGAATTTGGTCCTCATTTTCCGTAGTTACCGAGATTCAGAGTATGAAAAGTCACAAAAGTTGTGTGTTCGAGTACACAAAGTACTATTTTTCTAGGAAATTCAACAAGATGCAGTGATGATGTGTTGTGAATCTTAAAGGCCTCGTAGAGCTGATTAATTTGACACTTTTTGTAAGGAATTTGGTCCTCATTTTCCGTAGTTACCGAGTTTCAGAGTATGAAAAGTCACAAAAGTTGTGTGTTCGAGTACACAAAGTACTATTTTCCTCGGAAATTCAACAAGATGCAGTGATGATGTGTTGTGAATCTTAAAGGCCTCGTAGAGCTGATTAATTTGACACTTTGTTTAAGGAATTTGGTCCTCATTTTCCGTAGTTATCGATTTTCAGAGTATGAAAAGTCACGAAAGTTGTGTGTTCGAGTACACAAAGTACTATTTTCCTCGGAAATTCAACAAGATGCAGTGATGATGTGTTGTGAATCTTAAAGGCCTCGTAGAGCTGATTAATTTAACACTTTGTTTGAGGAATTTGGTCCTCATTTTCCGTAGTTATCGATTTTCAGAGTATGAAAAGTCACGAAAGTTGTGTGTTCGAGTACACAAAGTACTATTTTTCTTGGAAATTCAACTAGATGCAATGAGGATGTGTTGTGACATCTTAAAGGCCTCGTAGAGCTGATTAATTTGACACTTTGTTTAAGGAATTTGGTCCTCACTTTCCGTAGTTATCGAGTTTCAGAATTTGAAAAGTCACAAAAGTTGTTTGTTCGAGTACACAAAATACTATTTTTCTAGGAAATTCAACAAGATGCAGTGATGATGTGTTGTGAATCTTAAAGGCCTCGTAGAGCTGATTAATTTAACACTTTGTTTAAGGAATTTGGTCGTCATTTTCCGTAGTTATCGAGTTTCAGAGTATGAAAAGTCACAAAAGTTGTGTGTTCGAGTACACAAAATACTATTTTTCTAGGAAATTCAACAAGATGCAGTGATGATGTGTTGTGAATCTTAAAGGCCTCGTAGAGCTGATTAATTTAACACTTTGTTTAAGGAATTTGGTCCTCATTTTCCGTAGTTACCGAGTTTCAGAGTATGAAAAGTCACAAAAGTTGTGTGTTCGAGAAAACAAAGTACTATTTTTCTAGGAAATTCAACAAGATGCAGTGGTGATGTGTTGTGAATCTTAAAGGCCTCGTAGAGCTGATTAATTTGACACTTTGTTTAAGGAATTTGGTCCTCATTTTCCGTAGTTATCGATTTTCAGAGTATGAAAAGTCACGAAAGTTGTGTGTTCGAGTACACAAAGTACTATTTTTCTAGGAAATTCAACAAGATGCAGTGATGATGTGTTGTGAATCTTAAAGGCCTCGTAGAGCTGATTAATTTGACACTTTGTGTAAGGAATTTGGTCCTCATTTTCCGTAGTTACCGAGTTTCAGAGTATGAAAAGTCACGAAAGTTGTGTGTTCGAGTACACAAAGTACTATTTTCCTCGGAAATTCAACAAGATGCAGTGATGATGTGTTGTGAATCTTAAAGTCCTCGTAGAGCTGATTAATTTGACACTTTGTTTAAGGAATTTGGTCCTCATTTTCCGTAGTTATCGAGTTTCAGAGTATGAAAAGTCACGAAAGTTGTGTGTTCGAGTACACAAAGTACTATTTTTCTAGGAAATTCAACAAGATGCAGTGATGATGTGTTGTGAATCTTAAATGCCTCGTAGAGCTGATTAATTTGACATTTTGTTTAAGGAATTTGGTCCTCACTTTCCGTAGTTATCGAGTTTCAGAATTTGAAAAGTCACAAAAGTTGTTTGTTCGAGTACACAAAATACTATTTTTCTAGGAAATTCAACAAGATGCAGTGATGATGTGTTGTGAATCTTAAAGGCCTCGTAGAGCTGATTAATTTAACACTTTGTTTAAGGAATTTGGTCGTCATTTTCCGTAGTTATCGAGTTTCTGAATTTGAAAAGTCACAAAAGTTGTTTGTTCGAGTACACAAAATACTATTTTTCTAGGAAATTCAACAAGATGCAGTGATGATGTGTTGTGAATCTTAAAGGCCTCGTAGAGCTGATTAATTTAACACTTTGTTTGAGGAATTTGGTCCTCATTTTCCGTAGTTACCGAGATTCAGAGTATGAAAAGTCACGAAAGTTGTGGGTTCGAGTACACAAAGAACTATTTTTCTAGGAAATTCAACAAGATGCAGTGGTGATGTGTTGTGAATCTTAAAGGCCTCGTAGAGCTGATTAATTTGACACTTTGTTTAAGGAATTTGGTCCTCATTTTCCGTAGTTATCGAGTTTCAGAGTATGAAAAGTCATAAAAGTTGTGTGTTCGAGTACACAAAGTACTATTTTTCTAGGAAATTCAACAAGATGCAGTGATGATGTGTTGGGACATCTTAAAGGCCTCGTAGAGCTGATTAATTTGACACTTTGTTTAAGGAATTTGGTCCTCATTTTCCGTAGTTACCGAGATTCAGAGTATGAAAAGTCACAAAAGTTGTGTGTTCGAGTACACAAAGTACTATTTTTCTAGGAAATTCATCAAGATGCAGTGATGATGTGTTGTGAATCTTAAAATCCTCGTAGAGCTGATTAATTTGACACTTTGTTTAAGGAATTTGGTCCTCATTTTCCGTAGTTACCGAGTTTCAGAGTATGAAAAGTCACAAAAGTTGTGTGTTCGAGTACACAAAGTACTATTTTTCTAGGAAATTCAACAAGATGCAGTGATGATGTGTTGTGAATCTTAAAGGCCTCGTAGAGCTGATTAATTTGACACTTTTTGTAAGGAATTTGGTCCTCATTTTCCGTAGTTACCGAGTTTCAGAGTATGAAAAGTCACAAAAGTTGTGTGTTCGAGTACACAAAGTACTATTTTCCTCGGAAATTCAACAAGATGCAGTGATGATGTGTTGTGAATCTTAAAGGCCTCGTAGAGCTGATTAATTTGACACTTTGTTTAAGGAATTTGGTCCTCATTTTCCGTAGTTATCGATTTTCAGAGTATGAAAAGTCACGAAAGTTGTGTGTTCGAGTACACAAAGTACTATTTTTCTAGGAAATTCAACAAGATGCAGTGATGATGTGTTGTGAATCTTAAAGGCCTCGTAGAGCTGATTAATTTGACACTTTGTGTAAGGAATTTGGTCCTCATTTTCCGTAGTTACCGAGTTTCAGAGTATGAAAAGTCACGAAAGTTGTGTGTTCGAGTACACAAAGTACTATTTTCCTCGGAAATTCAACAAGATGCAGTGATGATGTGTTGTGAATCTTAAAGTCCTCGTAGAGCTGATTAATTTGACACTTTGTTTAAGGAATTTGGTCCTCATTTTCCGTAGTTATCGAGTTTCAGAGTATGAAAAGTCACGAAAGTTGTGTGTTCGAGTACACAAAGTACTATTTTTCTAGGAAATTCAACAAGATGCAGTGATGATGTGTTGTGAATCTTAAATGCCTCGTAGAGCTGATTAATTTGACATTTTGTTTAAGGAATTTGGTCCTCATTTTCCGTAGTTACCGAGTTTCAGAGTATGAAAAGTCACCAAAGTTGTGTGTTCGAGAAAACAAAGTACTATTTTTCTAGGAAATTCAACAAGATGCAGTGATGATGTGTTGTGAATCTTAAAGGCCTCGTAGAGCTGATTAATTTGACACTTTGTTTAAGGAATTTGGTCCTCATTTTCCGTAGTTATCGAGTTTCAGAGTATGAAAAGTCACGAAAGTTGTGTGTTCGAGTACACAAAGAACTATTTTTCTAGGAAATTCAACAAGATGCAGTGATGATGTGTTGTGAATCTTAAAGTCCTCGTAGAGCTGATTAATTTGACACTTTGTTTAAGGAATTTGGTCCTCATTTTCCGTAGTTATCGAGTTTCAGAGTATGAAAAGTCATAAAAGTTGTGTGTTCGAGTACACAAAGTACTATTTTCCTCGGAAATTCAACAAGATGCAGTGATGATGTGTTGTGAATCTTAAAGGCCTCGTAGAGCTGATTAATTTGACACTTTGTTTAAGGAATTTGGTCCTCATTTTCCGTAGTTATCGATTTTCAGAGTATGAAAAGTCACGAAAGTTGTGTGTTCGAGTACACAAAGTACTATTTTTCTAGGAAATTCAACAAGATGCAGTGATGATGTGTTGTGAATCTTAAAGGCCTCGTAGAGCTGATTAATTTGACACTTTGTGTAAGGAATTTGGTCCTCATTTTCCGTAGTTACCGAGTTTCAGAGTATGAAAAGTCACGAAAGTTGTGTGTTCGAGTACACAAAGTACTATTTTTCTTGGAAATTCAACTAGATGCAATGAGGATGTGTTGTGACATCTTAAAGGCCTCGTAGAGCTGATTAATTTGACACTTTGTTTAAGGAATTTGGTCCTCACTTTCCGTAGTTATCGAGTTTCAGAATTTGAAAAGTCACAAAAGTTGTTTGTTCGAGTACACAAAATACTATTTTTCTAGGAAATTCAACAAGATGCAGTGATGATGTGTTGTGAATCTTAAAGGCCTCGTAGAGCTGATTAATTTAACACTTTGTTTAAGGAATTTGGTCGTCATTTTCCGTAGTTATCGAGTTTCAGAGTATGAAAAGTCACAAAAGTTGTGTGTTCGAGTACACAAAATACTATTTTTCTAGGAAATTCAACAAGATGCAGTGATGATGTGTTGTGAATCTTAAAGGCCTCGTAGAGCTGATTAATTTAACACTTTGTTTAAGGAATTTGGTCCTCATTTTCCGTAGTTACCGAGTTTCAGAGTATGAAAAGTCACAAAAGTTGTGTGTTCGAGAAAACAAAGTACTATTTTTCTAGGAAATTCAACAAGATGCAGTGATGATGTGTTGTGAATCTTAAAGGCCTCGTAGAGCTGATTAATTTGACACTTTGTTTAAGGAATTTGGTCCTCATTTTCCGTAGTTATCGAGTTTCAGAGTATGAAAAGTCACGAAAGTTGTGGGTTCGAGTACACAAAGAACTATTTTTCTAGGAAATTCAACAAGATGCAGTGGTGATGTGTTGTGAATCTTAAAGGCCTCGTAGAGCTGATTAATTTGACACTTTGTTTAAGGAATTTGGTCCTCATTTTCCGTAGTTATCGAGTTTCAGAGTATGAAAAGTCATAAAAGTTGTGTGTTCGAGTACACAAAGTACTATTTTTCTAGGAAATTCAACAAGATGCAGTGATGATGTGTTGGGACATCTTAAAGGCCTCGTAGAGCTGATTAATTTGACACTTTGTTTAAGGAATTTGGTCCTCATTTTCCGTAGTTACCGAGATTCAGAGTATGAAAAGTCACAAAAGTTGTGTGTTCGAGTACACAAAGTACTATTTTTCTAGGAAATTCATCAAGATGCAGTGATGATGTGTTGTGAATCTTAAAATCCTCGTAGAGCTGATTAATTTGACACTTTGTTTAAGGAATTTGGTCCTCATTTTCCGTAGTTACCGAGTTTCAGAGTATGAAAAGTCACAAAAGTTGTGTGTTCGAGTACACAAAGTACTATTTTTCTAGGAAATTCAACAAGATGCAGTGATGATGTGTTGTGAATCTTAAAGGCCTCGTAGAGCTGATTAATTTGACACTTTTTGTAAGGAATTTGGTCCTCATTTTCCGTAGTTACCGAGTTTCAGAGTATGAAAAGTCACAAAAGTTGTGTGTTCGAGTACACAAAGTACTATTTTCCTCGGAAATTCAACAAGATGCAGTGATGATGTGTTGTGAATCTTAAAGGCCTCGTAGAGCTGATTAATTTGACACTTTGTTTAAGGAATTTGGTCCTCATTTTCCGTAGTTATCGATTTTCAGAGTATGAAAAGTCACGAAAGTTGTGTGTTCGAGTACACAAAGTACTATTTTTCTAGGAAATTCAACAAGATGCAGTGATGATGTGTTGTGAATCTTAAAGGCCTCGTAGAGCTGATTAATTTGACACTTTGTGTAAGGAATTTGGTCCTCATTTTCCGTAGTTACCGAGTTTCAGAGTATGAAAAGTCACGAAAGTTGTGTGTTCGAGTACACAAAGTACTATTTTTCTTGGAAATTCAACTAGATGCAATGAGGATGTGTTGTGACATCTTAAAGGCCTCGTAGAGCTGATTAATTTGACACTTTGTTTAAGGAATTTGGTCCTCACTTTCCGTAGTTATCGAGTTTCAGAATTTGAAAAGTCACAAAAGTTGTTTGTTCGAGTACACAAAATACTATTTTTCTAGGAAATTCAACAAGATGCAGTGATGATGTGTTGTGAATCTTAAAGGCCTCGTAGAGCTGATTAATTTAACACTTTGTTTAAGGAATTTGGTCGTCATTTTCCGTAGTTATCGAGTTTCAGAGTATGAAAAGTCACAAAAGTTGTGTGTTCGAGTACACAAAATACTATTTTTCTAGGAAATTCAACAAGATGCAGTGATGATGTGTTGTGAATCTTAAAGGCCTCGTAGAGCTGATTAATTTAACACTTTGTTTAAGGAATTTGGTCCTCATTTTCCGTAGTTACCGAGTTTCAGAGTATGAAAAGTCACGAAAGTTGTGGGTTCGAGTACACAAAGAACTATTTTTCTAGGAAATTCAACAAGATGCAGTGGTGATGTGTTGTGAATCTTAAAGGCCTCGTAGAGCTGATTAATTTGACACTTTGTTTAAGGAATTTGGTCCTCATTTTCCGTAGTTATCGAGTTTCAGAGTATGAAAAGTCACGAAAGTTGTGGGTTCGAGTACACAAAGAACTATTTTTCTAGGAAATTCAACAAGATGCAGTGGTGATGTGTTGTGAATCTTAAAGGCCTCGTAGAGCTGATTAATTTGACACTTTGTTTAAGGAATTTGGTCCTCATTTTCCGTAGTTATCGAGTTTCAGAGTATGAAAAGTCATAAAAGTTGTGTGTTCGAGTACACAAAGTACTATTTTTCTAGGAAATTCAACAAGATGCAGTGATGATGTGTTGGGACATCTTAAAGGCCTCGTAGAGCTGATTAATTTGACACTTTGTTTAAGGAATTTGGTCCTCATTTTCCGTAGTTACCGAGATTCAGAGTATGAAAAGTCACAAAAGTTGTGTGTTCGAGTACACAAAGTACTATTTTTCTAGGAAATTCATCAAGATGCAGTGATGATGTGTTGTGAATCTTAAAATCCTCGTAGAGCTGATTAATTTGACACTTTGTTTAAGGAATTTGGTCCTCATTTTCCGTAGTTACCGAGTTTCAGAGTATGAAAAGTCACAAAAGTTGTGTGTTCGAGTACACAAAGTACTATTTTTCTAGGAAATTCAACAAGATGCAGTGATGATGTGTTGTGAATCTTAAAGGCCTCGTAGAGCTGATTAATTTGACACTTTTTGTAAGGAATTTGGTCCTCATTTTCCGTAGTTACCGAGTTTCAGAGTATGAAAAGTCACAAAAGTTGTGTGTTCGAGTACACAAAGTACTATTTTCCTCGGAAATTCAACAAGATGCAGTGATGATGTGTTGTGAATCTTAAAGGCCTCGTAGAGCTGATTAATTTGACACTTTGTTTAAGGAATTTGGTCCTCATTTTCCGTAGTTATCGATTTTCAGAGTATGAAAAGTCACGAAAGTTGTGTGTTCGAGTACACAAAGTACTATTTTTCTAGGAAATTCAACAAGATGCAGTGATGATGTGTTGTGAATCTTAAAGGCCTCGTAGAGCTGATTAATTTGACACTTTGTGTAAGGAATTTGGTCCTCATTTTCCGTAGTTACCGAGTTTCAGAGTATGAAAAGTCACGAAAGTTGTGTGTTCGAGTACACAAAGTACTATTTTCCTCGGAAATTCAACAAGATGCAGTGATGATGTGTTGTGAATCTTAAAGTCCTCGTAGAGCTGATTAATTTGACACTTTGTTTAAGGAATTTGGTCCTCATTTTCCGTAGTTATCGAGTTTCAGAGTATGAAAAGTCACGAAAGTTGTGTGTTCGAGTACACAAAGTACTATTTTTCTAGGAAATTCAACAAGATGCAGTGATGATGTGTTGTGAATCTTAAATGCCTCGTAGAGCTGATTAATTTGACATTTTGTTTAAGGAATTTGGTCCTCACTTTCCGTAGTTATCGAGTTTCAGAATTTGAAAAGTCACAAAAGTTGTTTGTTCGAGTACACAAAATACTATTTTTCTAGGAAATTCAACAAGATGCAGTGATGATGTGTTGTGAATCTTAAAGGCCTCGTAGAGCTGATTAATTTAACACTTTGTTTAAGGAATTTGGTCGTCATTTTCCGTAGTTATCGAGTTTCTGAATTTGAAAAGTCACAAAAGTTGTTTGTTCGAGTACACAAAATACTATTTTTCTAGGAAATTCAACAAGATGCAGTGATGATGTGTTGTGAATCTTAAAGGCCTCGTAGAGCTGATTAATTTAACACTTTGTTTGAGGAATTTGGTCCTCATTTTCCGTAGTTACCGAGATTCAGAGTATGAAAAGTCACAAAAGTTGTGTGTTCGAGTACACAAAGTACTATTTTTCTAGGAAATTCAACAAGATGCAGTGATGATGTGTTGTGAATCTTAAAGGCCTCGTAGAGCTGATTAATTTGACACTTTTTGTAAGGAATTTGGTCCTCATTTTCCGTAGTTACCGAGTTTCAGAGTATGAAAAGTCACAAAAGTTGTGTGTTCGAGTACACAAAGTACTATTTTCCTCGGAAATTCAACAAGATGCAGTGATGATGTGTTGTGAATCTTAAAGGCCTCGTAGAGCTGATTAATTTGACACTTTGTTTAAGGAATTTGGTCCTCATTTTCCGTAGTTATCGATTTTCAGAGTATGAAAAGTCACGAAAGTTGTGTGTTCGAGTACACAAAGTACTATTTTCCTCGGAAATTCAACAAGATGCAGTGATGATGTGTTGTGAATCTTAAAGGCCTCGTAGAGCTGATTAATTTAACACTTTGTTTGAGGAATTTGGTCCTCATTTTCCGTAGTTATCGATTTTCAGAGTATGAAAAGTCACGAAAGTTGTGTGTTCGAGTACACAAAGTACTATTTTTCTTGGAAATTCAACTAGATGCAATGAGGATGTGTTGTGACATCTTAAAGGCCTCGTAGAGCTGATTAATTTGACACTTTGTTTAAGGAATTTGGTCCTCACTTTCCGTAGTTATCGAGTTTCAGAATTTGAAAAGTCACAAAAGTTGTTTGTTCGAGTACACAAAATACTATTTTTCTAGGAAATTCAACAAGATGCAGTGATGATGTGTTGTGAATCTTAAAGGCCTCGTAGAGCTGATTAATTTAACACTTTGTTTAAGGAATTTGGTCGTCATTTTCCGTAGTTATCGAGTTTCAGAGTATGAAAAGTCACAAAAGTTGTGTGTTCGAGTACACAAAATACTATTTTTCTAGGAAATTCAACAAGATGCAGTGATGATGTGTTGTGAATCTTAAAGGCCTCGTAGAGCTGATTAATTTAACACTTTGTTTAAGGAATTTGGTCCTCATTTTCCGTAGTTACCGAGTTTCAGAGTATGAAAAGTCACGAAAGTTGTGGGTTCGAGTACACAAAGAACTATTTTTCTAGGAAATTCAACAAGATGCAGTGGTGATGTGTTGTGAATCTTAAAGGCCTCGTAGAGCTGATTAATTTGACACTTTGTTTAAGGAATTTGGTCCTCATTTTCCGTAGTTATCGAGTTTCAGAGTATGAAAAGTCACGAAAGTTGTGGGTTCGAGTACACAAAGAACTATTTTTCTAGGAAATTCAACAAGATGCAGTGGTGATGTGTTGTGAATCTTAAAGGCCTCGTAGAGCTGATTAATTTGACACTTTGTTTAAGGAATTTGGTCCTCATTTTCCGTAGTTATCGAGTTTCAGAGTATGAAAAGTCATAAAAGTTGTGTGTTCGAGTACACAAAGTACTATTTTTCTAGGAAATTCAACAAGATGCAGTGATGATGTGTTGGGACATCTTAAAGGCCTCGTAGAGCTGATTAATTTGACACTTTGTTTAAGGAATTTGGTCCTCATTTTCCGTAGTTACCGAGATTCAGAGTATGAAAAGTCACAAAAGTTGTGTGTTCGAGTACACAAAGTACTATTTTTCTAGGAAATTCATCAAGATGCAGTGATGATGTGTTGTGAATCTTAAAATCCTCGTAGAGCTGATTAATTTGACACTTTGTTTAAGGAATTTGGTCCTCATTTTCCGTAGTTACCGAGTTTCAGAGTATGAAAAGTCACAAAAGTTGTGTGTTCGAGTACACAAAGTACTATTTTTCTAGGAAATTCAACAAGATGCAGTGATGATGTGTTGTGAATCTTAAAGGCCTCGTAGAGCTGATTAATTTGACACTTTTTGTAAGGAATTTGGTCCTCATTTTCCGTAGTTACCGAGTTTCAGAGTATGAAAAGTCACAAAAGTTGTGTGTTCGAGTACACAAAGTACTATTTTCCTCGGAAATTCAACAAGATGCAGTGATGATGTGTTGTGAATCTTAAAGGCCTCGTAGAGCTGATTAATTTGACACTTTGTTTAAGGAATTTGGTCCTCATTTTCCGTAGTTATCGATTTTCAGAGTATGAAAAGTCACGAAAGTTGTGTGTTCGAGTACACAAAGTACTATTTTTCTAGGAAATTCAACAAGATGCAGTGATGATGTGTTGTGAATCTTAAAGGCCTCGTAGAGCTGATTAATTTGACACTTTGTGTAAGGAATTTGGTCCTCATTTTCCGTAGTTACCGAGTTTCAGAGTATGAAAAGTCACGAAAGTTGTGTGTTCGAGTACACAAAGTACTATTTTCCTCGGAAATTCAACAAGATGCAGTGATGATGTGTTGTGAATCTTAAAGTCCTCGTAGAGCTGATTAATTTGACACTTTGTTTAAGGAATTTGGTCCTCATTTTCCGTAGTTATCGAGTTTCAGAGTATGAAAAGTCACGAAAGTTGTGTGTTCGAGTACACAAAGTACTATTTTTCTAGGAAATTCAACAAGATGCAGTGATGATGTGTTGTGAATCTTAAATGCCTCGTAGAGCTGATTAATTTGACATTTTGTTTAAGGAATTTGGTCCTCACTTTCCGTAGTTATCGAGTTTCAGAATTTGAAAAGTCACAAAAGTTGTTTGTTCGAGTACACAAAATACTATTTTTCTAGGAAATTCAACAAGATGCAGTGATGATGTGTTGTGAATCTTAAAGGCCTCGTAGAGCTGATTAATTTAACACTTTGTTTAAGGAATTTGGTCGTCATTTTCCGTAGTTATCGAGTTTCTGAATTTGAAAAGTCACAAAAGTTGTTTGTTCGAGTACACAAAATACTATTTTTCTAGGAAATTCAACAAGATGCAGTGATGATGTGTTGTGAATCTTAAAGGCCTCGTAGAGCTGATTAATTTAACACTTTGTTTGAGGAATTTGGTCCTCATTTTCCGTAGTTACCGAGATTCAGAGTATGAAAAGTCACAAAAGTTGTGTGTTCGAGTACACAAAGTACTATTTTTCTAGGAAATTCAACAAGATGCAGTGATGATGTGTTGTGAATCTTAAAGGCCTCGTAGAGCTGATTAATTTGACACTTTTTGTAAGGAATTTGGTCCTCATTTTCCGTAGTTACCGAGTTTCAGAGTATGAAAAGTCACAAAAGTTGTGTGTTCGAGTACACAAAGTACTATTTTCCTCGGAAATTCAACAAGATGCAGTGATGATGTGTTGTGAATCTTAAAGGCCTCGTAGAGCTGATTAATTTGACACTTTGTTTAAGGAATTTGGTCCTCATTTTCCGTAGTTATCGATTTTCAGAGTATGAAAAGTCACGAAAGTTGTGTGTTCGAGTACACAAAGTACTATTTTCCTCGGAAATTCAACAAGATGCAGTGATGATGTGTTGTGAATCTTAAAGGCCTCGTAGAGCTGATTAATTTAACACTTTGTTTGAGGAATTTGGTCCTCATTTTCCGTAGTTATCGATTTTCAGAGTATGAAAAGTCACGAAAGTTGTGTGTTCGAGTACACAAAGTACTATTTTTCTTGGAAATTCAACTAGATGCAATGAGGATGTGTTGTGACATCTTAAAGGCCTCGTAGAGCTGATTAATTTGACACTTTGTTTAAGGAATTTGGTCCTCACTTTCCGTAGTTATCGAGTTTCAGAATTTGAAAAGTCACAAAAGTTGTTTGTTCGAGTACACAAAATACTATTTTTCTAGGAAATTCAACAAGATGCAGTGATGATGTGTTGTGAATCTTAAAGGCCTCGTAGAGCTGATTAATTTAACACTTTGTTTAAGGAATTTGGTCGTCATTTTCCGTAGTTATCGAGTTTCAGAGTATGAAAAGTCACAAAAGTTGTGTGTTCGAGTACACAAAATACTATTTTTCTAGGAAATTCAACAAGATGCAGTGATGATGTGTTGTGAATCTTAAAGGCCTCGTAGAGCTGATTAATTTAACACTTTGTTTAAGGAATTTGGTCCTCATTTTCCGTAGTTACCGAGTTTCAGAGTATGAAAAGTCACAAAAGTTGTGTGTTCGAGAAAACAAAGTACTATTTTTCTAGGAAATTCAACAAGATGCAGTGATGATGTGTTGTGAATCTTAAAGGCCTCGTAGAGCTGATTAATTTGACACTTTGTTTAAGGAATTTGGTCCTCATTTTCCGTAGTTATCGAGTTTCAGAGTATGAAAAGTCACGAAAGTTGTGGGTTCGAGTACACAAAGAACTATTTTTCTAGGAAATTCAACAAGATGCAGTGGTGATGTGTTGTGAATCTTAAAGGCCTCGTAGAGCTGATTAATTTGACACTTTGTTTAAGGAATTTGGTCCTCATTTTCCGTAGTTATCGAGTTTCAGAGTATGAAAAGTCATAAAAGTTGTGTGTTCGAGTACACAAAGTACTATTTTTCTAGGAAATTCAACAAGATGCAGTGATGATGTGTTGGGACATCTTAAAGGCCTCGTAGAGCTGATTAATTTGACACTTTGTTTAAGGAATTTGGTCCTCATTTTCCGTAGTTACCGAGATTCAGAGTATGAAAAGTCACAAAAGTTGTGTGTTCGAGTACACAAAGTACTATTTTTCTAGGAAATTCATCAAGATGCAGTGATGATGTGTTGTGAATCTTAAAATCCTCGTAGAGCTGATTAATTTGACACTTTGTTTAAGGAATTTGGTCCTCATTTTCCGTAGTTACCGAGTTTCAGAGTATGAAAAGTCACAAAAGTTGTGTGTTCGAGTACACAAAGTACTATTTTTCTAGGAAATTCAACAAGATGCAGTGATGATGTGTTGTGAATCTTAAAGGCCTCGTAGAGCTGATTAATTTGACACTTTTTGTAAGGAATTTGGTCCTCATTTTCCGTAGTTACCGAGTTTCAGAGTATGAAAAGTCACAAAAGTTGTGTGTTCGAGTACACAAAGTACTATTTTCCTCGGAAATTCAACAAGATGCAGTGATGATGTGTTGTGAATCTTAAAGGCCTCGTAGAGCTGATTAATTTGACACTTTGTTTAAGGAATTTGGTCCTCATTTTCCGTAGTTATCGATTTTCAGAGTATGAAAAGTCACGAAAGTTGTGTGTTCGAGTACACAAAGTACTATTTTTCTAGGAAATTCAACAAGATGCAGTGATGATGTGTTGTGAATCTTAAAGGCCTCGTAGAGCTGATTAATTTGACACTTTGTGTAAGGAATTTGGTCCTCATTTTCCGTAGTTACCGAGTTTCAGAGTATGAAAAGTCACGAAAGTTGTGTGTTCGAGTACACAAAGTACTATTTTCCTCGGAAATTCAACAAGATGCAGTGATGATGTGTTGTGAATCTTAAAGTCCTCGTAGAGCTGATTAATTTGACACTTTGTTTAAGGAATTTGGTCCTCATTTTCCGTAGTTATCGAGTTTCAGAGTATGAAAAGTCACGAAAGTTGTGTGTTCGAGTACACAAAGTACTATTTTTCTAGGAAATTCAACAAGATGCAGTGATGATGTGTTGTGAATCTTAAATGCCTCGTAGAGCTGATTAATTTGACATTTTGTTTAAGGAATTTGGTCCTCACTTTCCGTAGTTATCGAGTTTCAGAATTTGAAAAGTCACAAAAGTTGTTTGTTCGAGTACACAAAATACTATTTTTCTAGGAAATTCAACAAGATGCAGTGATGATGTGTTGTGAATCTTAAAGGCCTCGTAGAGCTGATTAATTTAACACTTTGTTTAAGGAATTTGGTCGTCATTTTCCGTAGTTATCGAGTTTCTGAATTTGAAAAGTCACAAAAGTTGTTTGTTCGAGTACACAAAATACTATTTTTCTAGGAAATTCAACAAGATGCAGTGATGATGTGTTGTGAATCTTAAAGGCCTCGTAGAGCTGATTAATTTAACACTTTGTTTGAGGAATTTGGTCCTCATTTTCCGTAGTTATCGAGTTTCAGAGTATGAAAAGTCATAAAAGTTGTGTGTTCGAGTACACAAAGTACTATTTTTCTAGGAAATTCAACAAGATGCAGTGATGATGTGTTGTGAATCTTAAAGGCCTCGTAGAGCTGAATAATTTGACACTTTGTTTAAGGAATTTGGTCCTCATTTTCCGTAGTTATCGAGTTTCTGAATTTGAAAAGTCACAAAAGTTGTTTGTTCGAGTACACAAAGTACTATTTTTCTAGGAAATTCAACAAGATGCAGTGATGATGTGTTGTGAATCTTAAAGGCCTCGTAGAGCTGATTAATTTGACACTTTGTGTAAGGAATTTGGTCCTCATTTTCCGTAGTTACCGAGTTTCAGAGTATGAAAAGTCACGAAAGTTGTGTGTTCGAGTACACAAAGTACTATTTTTCTTGGAAATTCAACTAGATGCAATGAGGATGTGTTGTGACATCTTAAAGGCCTCGTAGAGCTGATTAATTTGACACTTTGTTTAAGGAATTTGGTCCTCATTTTCCGTAGTTACCGCGTTTCAGAGTATGAAAAGTCACAAAAGTTGTGTGTTCGAGTACACAAAGTACTATTTTCCTCGGAAATTCAACAAGATGCAGTGATGATGTGTTGTGAATCTTAAATGCCTCCTAGAGCTGATTAATTTGACATTTTGTTTAAGGAATTTGGTCCTCACTTTCCGTAGTTATCGAGTTTCAGAATTTGAAAAGTCACAAAAGTTGTTTGTTCGAGTACACAAAATACTATTTTTCTAGGAAATTCAACAAGATGCAGTGATGATGTGTTGTGAATCTTAAAGGCCTCGTAGAGCTGATTAATTTAACACTTTGTTTAAGGAATTTGGTCGTCATTTTCCGTAGTTATCGAGTTTCTGAATTTGAAAAGTCACAAAAGTTGTTTGTTCGAGTACACAAAATACTATTTTTCTAGGAAATTCAACAAGATGCAGTGATGATGTGTTGTGAATCTTAAAGGCCTCGTAGAGCTGATTAATTTGACACTTTGTTTAAGGAATTTGGTCCTCATTTTCCGTAGTTATCGAGTTTCTGAATTTGAAAAGTCACAAAAGTTGTTTGTTCGAGTACACAAAATACTATTTTTCTAGAAAATTCAACAAGATGCAGTGATGATGTGTTGTGAATCTTAAAGGCCTCGGAGAGCGGAATAATTTGACACTTTGTTTAAGGAATTTGGTCCTCATTTTCCGTAGTTACCGAGTTTCAGAGTATGAAAAGTCACAAAAGTTGTGTGTTCGAGAAAACAAAGTACTATTTTTCTAGGAAATTCAACAAGATGCAGTGATGATGTGTTGTGAATCTTAAAGGCCTCGTAGAGCTGATTAATTTGACACTTTGTTTAAGGAATTTGGTCCTCATTTTCCGTAGTTATCGAGTTTCAGACTATGAAAAGTCACGAAAGTTGTGTGTTCCAGTACACAAAGTACTATTTTTCTAGGAAATTCAACAAGATGCAGTGATGATGTGTTGGGACATCTTAAAGGCCTCGTAGAGCTGATTAATTTGACACTTTGTTTAAGGAATTTGGTCCTCATTTTCCGTAGTTATCGAGTTTCAGACTATGAAAAGTCACGAAAGTTGTGTGTTCGAGTACACAAAGTACTATTTTTCTAGGAAATTCAACAAGATGCAGTGATGATGTGTTGTTAATCTTAAAGGCCTCGTAGAGCTGATTAATTTGACACTTTGTTTAAGGAATTTGGTCCTCATTTTCCGTAGTAATCGAGTTTCAGAGTATGAAAAGTCATAAAAGTTGTGTGTTCGAGTACACAAAGTACTAGTTTTCTTGGAAATTCAACTAGATGCAATGAGGATGTGTTGTTACATCTTAAAGGCCTCGTAGAGCTGATTAATTTGACACTTTGTTTAAGGAATTTGGTCCTCATTTTCCGTAGTTATCGAGTTTCTGAATTTGAAAAGTCACAAAAGTTGTTTGTTCGAGTACACAAAATACTATTTTTCTAGGAAATTCAACAAGATGCAGTGATGATGTTTTGTGAATCTTAAAGGCCTCGGAGAGCTGAATAATTTGACACTTTGTTTAAGGAATTTGGTCCTCATTTCCCGTAGTTATCGAGTTTCAGAATTTGAAAAGTCACAAAAGTTATGTGTTCGAGTACACAAAGTACTATTTTTCTAGGAAATTCAACAAGATGCAGTGATGATGTGTTGTGAATCTTAAAGGCCTCGTAGAGCTGATTAATTTGACACTTTGTGTAAGGAATTTGGTCCTCATTTTCCGAAGTTATCGAGTTTCAGAATTTGAAAAGTCACAAAAGTTGTGTGTTCGAGTACACAAAGTACTATTTTTCTAGAAAATTCAACAAGATGCAGTGATGATGTGTTGTGAATCTTAAAGGCCTCGTAGAGCTGATTAATTTGACACTTTGTGTAAGGAATTTGGTCCTCATTTTCCGAAGTTATCGAGTTTCAGAGTATGAAAATTCACAAAAGTTGTGTGTTCGAGTACACAAAGTATTATTTTTCTAGGAAATTCAACAAGATGCAGTGATGATGTGTTGGGACATCTTAAAGGCCTCGTAGAGCTGATTAATTTGACACTTTGTGTAAGGAATTTGGTCCTCATTTTCCGAAGTTATCGAGTTTCAGAATTTGAAAAGTCACAAAAGTTGTGTGTTCGAGTACACAAAGTACTATTTTTCTAGAAAATTCAACAAGATGCAGTGATGATGTGTTGTGAATCTTAAAGGCCTCGTAGAGCTGATTAATTTGACACTTTGTGTAAGGAATTTGGTCCTCATTTTCCGAAGTTATCGAGTTTCAGAATTTGAAAAGTCACAAAAGTTGTGTGTTCGAGTACACAAAGTACTATTTTTCTAGAAAATTCAACAAGATGCAGTGATGATGTGTTGTGAATCTTAAAGGCCTCGTAGAGCTGATTAATTTGACACTTTGTGTAAGGAATTTGGTCCTCATTTTCCGAAGTTATCGAGTTTCAGAATATGAAAATTCATAAAAGTTGTGTGTTCGAGTACACAAAGTATTATTTTTCTAGGAAATTCAACAAGATGCAGTGATGATGTGTTGGGACATCTTAAAGGCCTCGTAGAGCTGATTAATTTGACACTTTGTTTAAGGAATTTGGTCCTCATTTTCCGTAGTTATCGAGTTTCAGAGTATGAAAAGTCACGAAAGTTGTGTGTTCGAGTACACAAAGTACTATTTTTCTAGGAAATTCAACAAGATGCAGTGATGATGTGTTGTGAATCTTAAAGTCCTCGTAGAGCTGATTAATTTGACACTTTGTTTAAGGAATTTGGTCCTCATTTTCCGAAGTTATCGAGTTTCAGAGTATGAAAATTCACAAAAGTTGTGTGTTCGAGTACACAAAGTACTATTTTTCTAGGAAATTCAACAAGATGCAGTGATGATGTGTTGGGACATCTTAAAGGCCTCGTAGAGCTGATTAATTTGACACTTTGTTTAAAGAATTTGGTCCTCATTTTCCGTAGTTATCGAGTTTCAGAGTATGAAAAGTCACGAAAGTTGTGTGTTCGAGTACACAAAGTACTATTTTTCTAGGAAATTCAACAAGATGCAGTGATGATGTGTTGTGAATCTTAAAGGCCTCGTAGAGCTGATTAATTTGACACTTTGTGTAAGGAATTTGGTCCTCATTTTCCGAAGTTATCGAGTTTCAGAATTTGAAAAGTCACAAAAGTTGTGTGTTCGAGTACACAAAGTACTATTTTTCTAGAAAATTCAACAAGATGCAGTGATGATGTGTTGTGAATCTTAAAGTCCTCGTAGAGCTGATTAATTTGACACATTGTTTAAGGAATTTGGTCCTCATTTTCCGTAGTTATCGAGTTTCAGAGTATGAAAAGTCATAAAAGTTGTGTGTTCGAGTACACATAGTACTATTTTTCTTGGAAATTCAACTAGATGCAATGAGGATGTGTTGTGAATCTTAAAGGCCTCGTAGAGCTGATTAATTTGACACTTTGTTTAAGGAATTTGGTCCTCATTTTCCGTAGTTATCGATTTTCAGAGTATGAAAAGTCACGAAAGTTGTGTGTTCGAGTACACAAAGTACTATTTTTCTAGGAAATTCAACAAGATGCAGTGATGATGTGTTGTGAATCTTAAAGGCCTCGTAGAGCTGATTAATTTGACACTTTGTGTAAGGAATTTGGTCCTCATTTTCCGTAGTTACCGAGTTTCAGAGTATGAAAAGTCACGAAAGTTGTGTGTTCGAGTACACAAAGTACTATTTTCCTCGGAAATTCAACAAGATGCAGTGATGATGTGTTGTGAATCTTAAAGTCCTCGTAGAGCTGATTAATTTGACACTTTGTTTAAGGAATTTGGTCCTCATTTTCCGTAGTTATCGAGTTTCAGAGTATGAAAAGTCACGAAAGTTGTGTGTTCGAGTACACAAAGTACTATTTTTCTAGGAAATTCAACAAGATGCAGTGATGATGTGTTGTGAATCTTAAATGCCTCGTAGAGCTGATTAATTTGACATTTTGTTTAAGGAATTTGGTCCTCACTTTCCGTAGTTATCGAGTTTCAGAATTTGAAAAGTCACAAAAGTTGTTTGTTCGAGTACACAAAATACTATTTTTCTAGGAAATTCAACAAGATGCAGTGATGATGTGTTGTGAATCTTAAAGGCCTCGTAGAGCTGATTAATTTAACACTTTGTTTAAGGAATTTGGTCGTCATTTTCCGTAGTTATCGAGTTTCTGAATTTGAAAAGTCACAAAAGTTGTTTGTTCGAGTACACAAAATACTATTTTTCTAGGAAATTCAACAAGATGCAGTGATGATGTGTTGTGAATCTTAAAGGCCTCGTAGAGCTGATTAATTTAACACTTTGTTTGAGGAATTTGGTCCTCATTTTCCGTAGTTATCGAGTTTCAGAGTATGAAAAGTCATAAAAGTTGTGTGTTCGAGTACACAAAGTACTATTTTTCTAGGAAATTCAACAAGATGCAGTGATGATGTGTTGTGAATCTTAAAGGCCTCGTAGAGCTGAATAATTTGACACTTTGTTTAAGGAATTTGGTCCTCATTTTCCGTAGTTATCGAGTTTCTGAATTTGAAAAGTCACAAAAGTTGTTTGTTCGAGTACACAAAGTACTATTTTTCTAGGAAATTCAACAAGATGCAGTGATGATGTGTTGTGAATCTTAAAGGCCTCGTAGAGCTGATTAATTTGACACTTTGTGTAAGGAATTTGGTCCTCATTTTCCGTAGTTACCGAGTTTCAGAGTATGAAAAGTCACGAAAGTTGTGTGTTCGAGTACACAAAGTACTATTTTTCTTGGAAATTCAACTAGATGCAATGAGGATGTGTTGTGACATCTTAAAGGCCTCGTAGAGCTGATTAATTTGACACTTTGTTTAAGGAATTTGGTCCTCATTTTCCGTAGTTACCGCGTTTCAGAGTATGAAAAGTCACAAAAGTTGTGTGTTCGAGTACACAAAGTACTATTTTCCTCGGAAATTCAACAAGATGCAGTGATGATGTGTTGTGAATCTTAAATGCCTCGTAGAGCTGATTAATTTGACATTTTGTTTAAGGAATTTGGTCCTCACTTTCCGTAGTTATCGAGTTTCAGAATTTGAAAAGTCACAAAAGTTGTTTGTTCGAGTACACAAAATACTATTTTTCTAGGAAATTCAACAAGATGCAGTGATGATGTGTTGTGAATCTTAAAGGCCTCGTAGAGCTGATTAATTTAACACTTTGTTTAAGGAATTTGGTCGTCATTTTCCGTAGTTATCGAGTTTCTGAATTTGAAAAGTCACAAAAGTTGTTTGTTCGAGTACACAAAATACTATTTTTCTAGGAAATTCAACAAGATGCAGTGATGATGTGTTGTGAATCTTAAAGGCCTCGTAGAGCTGATTAATTTGACACTTTGTTTAAGGAATTTGGTCCTCATTTTCCGTAGTTATCGAGTTTCTGAATTTGAAAAGTCACAAAAGTTGTTTGTTCGAGTACACAAAATACTATTTTTCTAGAAAATTCAACAAGATGCAGTGATGATGTGTTGTGAATCTTAAAGGCCTCGGAGAGCGGAATAATTTGACACTTTGTTTAAGGAATTTGGTCCTCATTTTCCGTAGTTACCGAGTTTCAGAGTATGAAAAGTCACA
This sequence comes from Euwallacea fornicatus, assembly GCF_040115645.1. Classification (NCBI taxonomy): domain Eukaryota; kingdom Metazoa; phylum Arthropoda; class Insecta; order Coleoptera; family Curculionidae; genus Euwallacea; species Euwallacea fornicatus. The sequence continues at coordinate 42,642 of NW_027096064.1, read as the reverse complement.
AAAGTTGTGTGTTCGAGAAAACAAAGTACTATTTTTCTAGGAAATTCAACAAGATGCAGTGATGATGTGTTGTGAATCTTAAAGGCCTCGTAGAGCTGATTAATTTGACACTTTGTTTAAGGAATTTGGTCCTCATTTTCCGTAGTTATCGAGTTTCAGACTATGAAAAGTCACGAAAGTTGTGTGTTCCAGTACACAAAGTACTATTTTTCTAGGAAATTCAACAAGATGCAGTGATGATGTGTTGGGACATCTTAAAGGCCTCGTAGAGCTGATTAATTTGACACTTTGTTTAAGGAATTTGGTCCTCATTTTCCGTAGTTATCGAGTTTCAGACTATGAAAAGTCACGAAAGTTGTGTGTTCGAGTACACAAAGTACTATTTTTCTAGGAAATTCAACAAGATGCAGTGATGATGTGTTGTGAATCTTAAAGGCCTCGTAGAGCTGATTAATTTGACACTTTGTTTAAGGAATTTGGTCCTCATTTTCCGTAGTAATCGAGTTTCAGAGTATGAAAAGTCATAAAAGTTGTGTGTTCGAGTACACAAAGTACTAGTTTTCTTGGAAATTCAACTAGATGCAATGAGGATGTGTTGTTACATCTTAAAGGCCTCGTAGAGCTGATTAATTTGACACTTTGTTTAAGGAATTTGGTCCTCATTTTCCGTAGTTATCGAGTTTCTGAATTTGAAAAGTCACAAAAGTTGTTTGTTCGAGTACACAAAATACTATTTTTCTAGGAAATTCAACAAGATGCAGTGATGATGTTTTGTGAATCTTAAAGGCCTCGGAGAGCTGAATAATTTGACACTTTGTTTAAGGAATTTGGTCCTCATTTCCCGTAGTTATCGAGTTTCAGAATTTGAAAAGTCACAAAAGTTATGTGTTCGAGTACACAAAGTACTATTTTTCTAGGAAATTCAACAAGATGCAGTGATGATGTGTTGTGAATCTTAAAGGCCTCGTAGAGCTGATTAATTTGACACTTTGTGTAAGGAATTTGGTCCTCATTTTCCGAAGTTATCGAGTTTCAGAATTTGAAAAGTCACAAAAGTTGTGTGTTCGAGTACACAAAGTACTATTTTTCTAGAAAATTCAACAAGATGCAGTGATGATGTGTTGTGAATCTTAAAGGCCTCGTAGAGCTGATTAATTTGACACTTTGTGTAAGGAATTTGGTCCTCATTTTCCGAAGTTATCGAGTTTCAGAGTATGAAAATTCACAAAAGTTGTGTGTTCGAGTACACAAAGTATTATTTTTCTAGGAAATTCAACAAGATGCAGTGATGATGTGTTGGGACATCTTAAAGGCCTCGTAGAGCTGATTAATTTGACACTTTGTGTAAGGAATTTGGTCCTCATTTTCCGTAGTTACCGAGTTTCAGAGTATGAAAAGTCACGAAAGTTGTGTGTTCGAGTACACAAAATACTATTTTTCTAGGAAATTCAACAAGATGCAGTGATGATGTGTTGTGAATCTTAAAGGCCTCGTAGAGCTGATTAATTTAACACTTTGTTTGAGGAATTTGGTCCTCATTTTCCGTAGTTATCGAGTTTCAGAGTATGAAAAGTCATAAAAGTTGTGTGTTCGAGTACACAAAGTACTATTTTTCTAGGAAATTCAACAAGATGCAGTGATGATGTGTTGTGAATCTTAAAGGCCTCGTAGAGCTGAATAATTTGACACTTTGTTTAAGGAATTTGGTCCTCATTTTCCGTAGTTATCGAGTTTCTGAATTTGAAAAGTCACAAAAGTTGTTTGTTCGAGTACACAAAGTACTATTTTTCTAGGAAATTCAACAAGATGCAGTGATGATGTGTTGTGAATCTTAAAGGCCTCGTAGAGCTGATTAATTTGACACTTTGTGTAAGGAATTTGGTCCTCATTTTCCGTAGTTACCGAGTTTCAGAGTATGAAAAGTCACGAAAGTTGTGTGTTCGAGTACACAAAGTACTATTTTTCTTGGAAATTCAACTAGATGCAATGAGGATGTGTTGTGACATCTTAAAGGCCTCGTAGAGCTGATTAATTTGACACTTTGTTTAAGGAATTTGGTCCTCATTTTCCGTAGTTACCGCGTTTCAGAGTATGAAAAGTCACAAAAGTTGTGTGTTCGAGTACACAAAGTACTATTTTCCTCGGAAATTCAACAAGATGCAGTGATGATGTGTTGTGAATCTTAAATGCCTCGTAGAGCTGATTAATTTGACATTTTGTTTAAGGAATTTGGTCCTCACTTTCCGTAGTTATCGAGTTTCAGAATTTGAAAAGTCACAAAAGTTGTTTGTTCGAGTACACAAAATACTATTTTTCTAGGAAATTCAACAAGATGCAGTGATGATGTGTTGTGAATCTTAAAGGCCTCGTAGAGCTGATTAATTTAACACTTTGTTTAAGGAATTTGGTCGTCATTTTCCGTAGTTATCGAGTTTCTGAATTTGAAAAGTCACAAAAGTTGTTTGTTCGAGTACACAAAATACTATTTTTCTAGGAAATTCAACAAGATGCAGTGATGATGTGTTGTGAATCTTAAAGGCCTCGTAGAGCTGATTAATTTGACACTTTGTTTAAGGAATTTGGTCCTCATTTTCCGTAGTTATCGAGTTTCTGAATTTGAAAAGTCACAAAAGTTGTTTGTTCGAGTACACAAAATACTATTTTTCTAGAAAATTCAACAAGATGCAGTGATGATGTGTTGTGAATCTTAAAGGCCTCGGAGAGCGGAATAATTTGACACTTTGTTTAAGGAATTTGGTCCTCATTTTCCGTAGTTACCGAGTTTCAGAGTATGAAAAGTCACAAAAGTTGTGTGTTCGAGAAAACAAAGTACTATTTTTCTAGGAAATTCAACAAGATGCAGTGATGATGTGTTGTGAATCTTAAAGGCCTCGTAGAGCTGATTAATTTGACACTTTGTTTAAGGAATTTGGTCCTCATTTTCCGTAGTTATCGAGTTTCAGACTATGAAAAGTCACGAAAGTTGTGTGTTCCAGTACACAAAGTACTATTTTTCTAGGAAATTCAACAAGATGCAGTGATGATGTGTTGGGACATCTTAAAGGCCTCGTAGAGCTGATTAATTTGACACTTTGTTTAAGGAATTTGGTCCTCATTTTCCGTAGTTATCGAGTTTCAGACTATGAAAAGTCACGAAAGTTGTGTGTTCGAGTACACAAAGTACTATTTTTCTAGGAAATTCAACAAGATGCAGTGATGATGTGTTGTGAATCTTAAAGGCCTCGTAGAGCTGATTAATTTGACACTTTGTTTAAGGAATTTGGTCCTCATTTTCCGTAGTAATCGAGTTTCAGAGTATGAAAAGTCATAAAAGTTGTGTGTTCGAGTACACAAAGTACTAGTTTTCTTGGAAATTCAACTAGATGCAATGAGGATGTGTTGTTACATCTTAAAGGCCTCGTAGAGCTGATTAATTTGACACTTTGTTTAAGGAATTTGGTCCTCATTTTCCGTAGTTATCGAGTTTCTGAATTTGAAAAGTCACAAAAGTTGTTTGTTCGAGTACACAAAATACTATTTTTCTAGGAAATTCAACAAGATGCAGTGATGATGTTTTGTGAATCTTAAAGGCCTCGGAGAGCTGAATAATTTGACACTTTGTTTAAGGAATTTGGTCCTCATTTCCCGTAGTTATCGAGTTTCAGAATTTGAAAAGTCACAAAAGTTATGTGTTCGAGTACACAAAGTACTATTTTTCTAGGAAATTCAACAAGATGCAGTGATGATGTGTTGTGAATCTTAAAGGCCTCGTAGAGCTGATTAATTTGACACTTTGTGTAAGGAATTTGGTCCTCATTTTCCGAAGTTATCGAGTTTCAGAATTTGAAAAGTCACAAAAGTTGTGTGTTCGAGTACACAAAGTACTATTTTTCTAGAAAATTCAACAAGATGCAGTGATGATGTGTTGTGAATCTTAAAGGCCTCGTAGAGCTGATTAATTTGACACTTTGTGTAAGGAATTTGGTCCTCATTTTCCGAAGTTATCGAGTTTCAGAGTATGAAAATTCACAAAAGTTGTGTGTTCGAGTACACAAAGTATTATTTTTCTAGGAAATTCAACAAGATGCAGTGATGATGTGTTGGGACATCTTAAAGGCCTCGTAGAGCTGATTAATTTGACACTTTGTGTAAGGAATTTGGTCCTCATTTTCCGAAGTTATCGAGTTTCAGAATTTGAAAAGTCACAAAAGTTGTGTGTTCGAGTACACAAAGTACTATTTTTCTAGAAAATTCAACAAGATGCAGTGATGATGTGTTGTGAATCTTAAAGGCCTCGTAGAGCTGATTAATTTGACACATTGTTTAAGGAATTTGGTCCTCATTTTCCGTAGTTATCGAGTTTCAGAGTATGAAAAGTCATAAAAGTTGTGTGTTCGAGTACACAAAGTACTATTTTTCTAGAAAATTCAACAAGATGCAGTGATGATGTGTTGTGAATCTTAAAGGCCTCGTAGAGCTGATTAATTTGACACTTTGTGTAAGGAATTTGGTCCTCATTTTCCGTAGTTATCGAGTTTCAGAGTATGAAAAGTCACGAAAGTTGTGTGTTCGAGTACACAAAGTACTATTTTTCTAGAAAATTCAACAAGATGCAGTGATGATGTGTTGTGAATCTTAAAGTCCTCGTAGAGCTGATTAATTTGACACATTGTTTAAGGAATTTGGTCCTCATTTTCCGTAGTTATCGAGTTTCAGAGTATGAAAATTCATAAAAGTTGTGTGTTCGAGTACACAAAGTACTATTTTTCTTGGAAATTCAACTAGATGCAATGAGGATGTGTTGTGACATCTTAAAGGCCTCGTAGAGCTGATTAATTTGACACTTTGTGTAAGGAATTTGGTCCTCATTTTCCGAAGTTATCGAGTTTCAGAATTTGAAAAGTCACGAAAGTTGTGTGTTCGAGTACACAAAGTACTATTTTCCTAGGAAATTCAACAAGATGCAGTGATGATGTGTTGTGAATCTTAAAGGCCTCGTAGAGCTGATTAATTTGACACTTTGTTTAAGGAATTTGGTCCTCATTTTCCGTAGTTATCGAGTTTCAGAGTATGAAAAGTCATAAAAGTTGTGTGTTCGAGTAAACAAAGTACTATTTTTCTTGGAAATTCAACTAGATGCAATGAGGATGTGTTGTGACATTTTAAAGGCCTCGAAGAGCTGATTACTTTGACACTTTGTTTAAGGAATTTGGTCCTCATTTTCCGTAGTTATCGAGTTTCAGAAATTGAAAAGCCCCAAAAGTTGTGTGTTCGAGAACACAAAGTACTATTTTTCTATGTAATTCAACAAGATGCAATGAGGATGTGTTGTGACATCTTAAATGCCTCGTAGAGCTGATTAATTTGACATTTTGTTTAAGGAATTTGGTCCTCACTTTCCGTAGTTATCGAGTTTCAGAATTTGAAAAGTCACAAAAGTTGTTTGTTCGAGTACACAAAATACTATTTTTCTAGGAAATTCAACAAGATGCAGTGATGATGTGTTGTGAATCTTAAAGGCCTCGTAGAGCTGATTAATTTAACACTTTATTTAAGGAATTTGGTCCTCATTTTCCGTAGTTATCGAGTTTCTGAATTTGAAAAGTCACAAAAGTTGTTTGTTCGAGTACACAAAATACTATTTTTCTAGAAAATTCAACAAGATGCAGTGATGATGTGTTGTGAATCTTAAAGGCCTCGGAGAGCTGAATAATTTGACACTTTGTTTAAGGAATTTGGTCCTCATTTCCCGTAGTTATCGAGTTTCTGAATTTGAAAAGTCACAAAAGTTGTGTGTTCGAGTACACAAAGTACTATTTTTCTAGAAAATTCAACAAGATGCAGTGATGATGTGTTGTGAATCTTAAAGGCCTCGTAGAGCTGATTAATTTGACACTTTGTGTAAGGAATTTGGTCCTCATTTTCCGAAGTTATCGAGTTTCAGAATTTGAAAAGTCACAAAAGTTGTGTGTTCGAGTACACAAAGTACTATTTTTCTAGAAAATTCAACAAGATGCAGTGATGATGTGTTGTGAATCTTAAAGGCCTCGTAGAGCTGATTAATTTGACACTTTGTGTAAGGAATTTGGTCCTCATTTTCCGAAGTTATCGAGTTTCAGAGTATGAAAATTCATAAAAGTTGTGTGTTCGAGTACACAAAGTATTATTTTTCTAGGAAATTCAACAAGATGCAGTGATGATGTGTTGGGACATCTTAAAGGCCTCGTAGAGCTGATTAATTTGACACTTTGTTTAAGGAATTTGGTCCTCATTTTCCGTAGTTATCGAGTTTCAGAGTATGAAAAGTCACGAAAGTTGTGTGTTCGAGTACACAAAGTACTATTTTTCTAGGAAATTCAACAAGATGCAGTGATGATGTGTTGTGAATCTTAAAGTCCTCGTAGAGCTGATTAATTTGACACTTTGTTTAAGGAATTTGGTCCTCATTTTCCGAAGTTATCGAGTTTCAGAGTATGAAAATTCACAAAAGTTGTGTGTTCGAGTACACAAAGTACTATTTTTCTAGGAAATTCAACAAGATGCAGTGATGATGTGTTGGGACATCTTAAAGGCCTCGTAGAGCTGATTAATTTGACACTTTGTTTAAAGAATTTGGTCCTCATTTTCCGTAGTTATCGAGTTTCAGAGTATGAAAAGTCACGAAAGTTGTGTGTTCGAGTACACAAAGTACTATTTTTCTAGGAAATTCAACAAGATGCAGTGATGATGTGTTGTGAATCTTAAAGGCCTCGTAGAGCTGATTAATTTGACACTTTGTGTAAGGAATTTGGTCCTCATTTTCCGAAGTTATCGAGTTTCAGAATTTGAAAAGTCACAAAAGTTGTGTGTTCGAGTACACAAAGTACTATTTTTCTAGAAAATTCAACAAGATGCAGTGATGATGTGTTGTGAATCTTAAAGTCCTCGTAGAGCTGATTAATTTGACACATTGTTTAAGGAATTTGGTCCTCATTTTCCGTAGTTATCGAGTTTCAGAGTATGAAAAGTCATAAAAGTTGTGTGTTCGAGTACACAAAGTACTATTTTTCTTGGAAATTCAACTAGATGCAATGAGGATGTGTTGTGACATCTTAAAGGCCTCGTAGAGCTGATTAATTTGACACTTTGTTTAAGGAATTTGGTCCTCATTTTCCGTAGTTACCGAGTTTCAGAGTATGAAAAGTCACAAAAGTTGTGTGTTCGAGTACACAAAGTACTATTTTTCTAGGAAATTCAACAAGATGCAGTGATGATGTGTTGTGAATCTTAAAGGCCTCGTAGAGCTGATTAATTTGACACTTTGTTTAAGGAATTTGGTCCTCATTTTCCGTAGTTATCGAGTTTCAGAGTATGAAAAGTCACGAAAGTTGTGTGTTCGAGTACACAAAGTACTATTTTTCTAGGAAATTCAACAAGATGCAGTGATGATGTGTTGTGAATCTTAAAGGCCTCGTAGAGCTAATTAATTTGACACTTTGTTTAAGGAATTTGGTCCTCATTTTCCGTAGTTATCGAGTTTCAGAGTATGAAAAGTCACAAAAGTTGTGTGTTCGAGTACACAAAGTACTATTTTTCTAGGAAATTCATCAAGATGCAGTGATGATGTGTTGGGACATCTTAAAGGCCTCGTAGAGCTGATTAATTTGACACTTTGTTTAAGGAATTTGGTCCTCATTTTCCGTAGTTACCGAGATTCAGAGTATGAAAAGTCACAAAAGTTGTGTGTTCGAGTACACAAAGTACTATTTTTCTAGGAAATTCATCAAGATGCAGTGATGATGTGTTGTGAATCTTAAAGGCCTCGTAGAGCTGATTAATTTGACACTTTGTTTAAGGAATTTGGTCCTCATTTTCCGTAGTTACCGAGTTTCAGAGTATGAAAAGTCACAAAAGTTGTGTGTTCGAGTACACAAAGTACTATTTTCCTCGGAAATTCAACAAGATGCAGTGATGATGTGTTGTGAATCTTAAAGGCCTCGTAGAGCTGATTAATTTGACACTTTGTTTAAGGAATTTGGTCCTCATTTTCCGTAGTTATCGAGTTTCAGAGTATGAAAAGTCACGAAAGTTGTGTGTTCGAGTACACAAAGTACTATTTTTCTAGGAAATTCAACAAGATGCAGTGATGATGTGTTGTGAATCTTAAAGGCCTCGTAGAGCTGATTAATTTGACACTTTGTTTAAGGAATTTGGTCCTCATTTTCCGTAGTTATCGAGTTTCAGAGTATGAAAAGTCACGAAAGTTGTGTGTTCGAGTACACAAAGTACTATTTTTCTAGAAAATTCAACAAGATGCAGTGATGATGTGTTGTGAATCTTAAAGTCCTCGTAGAGCTGATTAATTTGACACATTGTTTAAGGAATTTGGTCCTCATTTTCCGTAGTTATCGAGTTTCAGAGTATGAAAAGTCATAAAAGTTGTGTGTTCGAGTACACAAAGTACTATTTTTCTTGGAAATTCAACTAGATGCAATGAGGATGTGTTGTGACATCTTAAAGGCCTCGTAGAGCTGATTAATTTGACACTTTGTTTAAGGAATTTGGTCCTCATTTTCCGTAGTTACCGAGTTTCAGAGTATGAAAAGTCACAAAAGTTGTGTGTTCGAGTACACAAAGTACTATTTTTCTAGGAAATTCAACAAGATGCAGTGATGATGTGTTGTGAATCTTAAAGGCCTCGTAGAGCTGATTAATTTGACACTTTGTTTAAGGAATTTGGTCCTCATTTTCCGTAGTTATCGAGTTTCAGAGTATGAAAAGTCACGAAAGTTGTGTGTTCGAGTACACAAAGTACTATTTTTCTAGGAAATTCAACAAGATGCAGTGATGATGTGTTGTGAATCTTAAAGGCCTCGTAGAGCTGATTAATTTGACACTTTGTTTAAGGAATTTGGTCCTCATTTTCCGTAGTTATCGAGTTTCAGAGTATGAAAAGTCACAAAAGTTGTGTGTTCGAGTACACAAAGTACTATTTTTCTAGGAAATTCATCAAGATGCAGTGATGATGTGTTGGGACATCTTAAAGGCCTCGTAGAGCTGATTAATTTGACACTTTGTTTAAGGAATTTGGTCCTCATTTTCCGTAGTTACCGAGATTCAGAGTATGAAAAGTCACAAAAGTTGTGTGTTCGAGTACACAAAGTACTATTTTTCTAGGAAATTCATCAAGATGCAGTGATGATGTGTTGTGAATCTTAAAATCCTCGTAGAGCTGATTAATTTGACACTTTGTTTAAGGAATTTGGTCCTCATTTTCCGTAGTTACCGAGTTTCAGAGTATGAAAAGTCACAAAAGTTGTGTGTTCGAGTACACAAAGTACTATTTTCCTCGGAAATTCAACAAGATGCAGTGATGATGTGTTGTGAATCTTAAAGGCCTCGTAGAGCTGATTAATTTGACACTTTGTTTAAGGAATTTGGTCCTCATTTTCCGTAGTTATCGAGTTTCAGAGTATGAAAAGTCACGAAAGTTGTGTGTTCGAGTACACAAAGTACTATTTTTCTAGGAAATTCAACAAGATGCAGTGATGATGTGTTGTGAATCTTAAAGGCCTCGTAGAGCTGATTAATTTGACACTTTGTTTAAGGAATTTGGTCCTCATTTTCCGTAGTTATCGAGTTTCAGAGTATGAAAAGTCACGAAAGTTGTGTGTTCGAGTACACAAAGTACTATTTTTCTAGAAAATTCAACAAGATGCAGTGATGATGTGTTGTGAATCTTAAAGTCCTCGTAGAGCTGATTAATTTGACACATTGTTTAAGGAATTTGGTCCTCATTTTCCGTAGTTATCGAGTTTCAGAGTATGAAAAGTCATAAAAGTTGTGTGTTCGAGTACACAAAGTACTATTTTTCTTGGAAATTCAACTAGATGCAATGAGGATGTGTTGTGACATCTTAAAGGCCTCGTAGAGCTGATTAATTTGACACTTTGTTTAAGGAATTTGGTCCTCATTTTCCGTAGTTACCGAGTTTCAGAGTATGAAAAGTCACGAAAGTTGTGTGTTCGAGTACACAAAGTACTATTTTCCTAGGAAATTCAACAAGATGCAGTGATGATGTGTTGTGAATCTTAAAGGCCTCGTAGAGCTGATTAATTTGACACTTTGTTTAAGGAATTTGGTCCTCATTTTCCGTAGTTATCGAGTTTCAGAGTATGAAAAGTCATAAAAGTTGTGTGTTCGAGTACACAAAGTACTATTTTTCTTGGAAATTCAACTAGATGCAATGAGGATGTGTTGTGACATTTTAAAGGCCTCGAAGAGCTGATTACTTTGACACTTTGTTTAAGGAATTTGGTCCTCATTTTCCGTAGTTATCGAGTTTCAGAAATTGAAAAGCCCCAAAAGTTGTGTGTTCGAGAACACAAAGTACTATTTTTCTATGTAATTCAACAAGATGCAATGAGGATGTGTTGTGACATCTTAAATGCCTCGTAGAGCTGATTAATTTGACATTTTGTTTAAGGAATTTGGTCCTCACTTTCCGTAGTTATCGAGTTTCAGAATTTGAAAAGTCACAAAAGTTGTTTGTTCGAGTACACAAAATACTATTTTTCTAGGAAATTCAACAAGATGCAGTGATGATGTGTTGTGAATCTTAAAGGCCTCGTAGAGCTGATTAATTTAACACTTTATTTAAGGAATTTGGTCCTCATTTTCCGTAGTTATCGAGTTTCTGAATTTGAAAAGTCACAAAAGTTGTTTGTTCGAGTACACAAAATACTATTTTTCTAGAAAATTCAACAAGATGCAGTGATGATGTGTTGTGAATCTTAAAGGCCTCGGAGAGCTGAATAATTTGACACTTTGTTTAAGGAATTTGGTCCTCATTTCCCGTAGTTATCGAGTTTCTGAATTTGAAAAGTCACAAAAGTTGTGTGTTCGAGTACACAAAGTACTATTTTTCTAGAAAATTCAACAAGATGCAGTGATGATGTGTTGTGAATCTTAAAGGCCTCGTAGAGCTGATTAATTTGACACTTTGTGTAAGGAATTTGGTCCTCATTTTCCGAAGTTATCGAGTTTCAGAATTTGAAAAGTCACAAAAGTTGTGTGTTCGAGTACACAAAGTACTATTTTTCTAGAAAATTCAACAAGATGCAGTGATGATGTGTTGTGAATCTTAAAGGCCTCGTAGAGCTGATTAATTTGACACTTTGTGTAAGGAATTTGGTCCTCATTTTCCGAAGTTATCGAGTTTCAGAGTATGAAAATTCATAAAAGTTGTGTGTTCGAGTACACAAAGTATTATTTTTCTAGGAAATTCAACAAGATGCAGTGATGATGTGTTGGGACATCTTAAAGGCCTCGTAGAGCTGATTAATTTGACACTTTGTTTAAGGAATTTGGTCCTCATTTTCCGTAGTTATCGAGTTTCAGAGTATGAAAAGTCACGAAAGTTGTGTGTTCGAGTACACAAAGTACTATTTTTCTAGGAAATTCAACAAGATGCAGTGATGATGTGTTGTGAATCTTAAAGTCCTCGTAGAGCTGATTAATTTGACACTTTGTTTAAGGAATTTGGTCCTCATTTTCCGAAGTTATCGAGTTTCAGAGTATGAAAATTCACAAAAGTTGTGTGTTCGAGTACACAAAGTACTATTTTTCTAGGAAATTCAACAAGATGCAGTGATGATGTGTTGTGAATCTTAAAGGCCTCGTAGAGCTGATTAATTTAACACTTTGTTTAAGGAATTTGGTCGTCATTTTCCGTAGTTATCGAGTTTCAGAGTATGAAAAGTCACAAAAGTTGTGTGTTCGAGTACACAAAGTACTATTTTTCTAGGAAATTCATCAAGATGCAGTGATGATGTGTTGGGACATCTTAAAGGCCTCGTAGAGCTGATTAATTTGACACTTTGTTTAAGGAATTTGGTCCTCATTTTCCGTAGTTACCGAGATTCAGAGTATGAAAAGTCACAAAAGTTGTGTGTTCGAGTACACAAAGTACTATTTTTCTAGGAAATTCATCAAGATGCAGTGATGATGTGTTGTGAATCTTAAAATCCTCGTAGAGCTGATTAATTTGACACTTTGTTTAAGGAATTTGGTCCTCATTTTCCGTAGTTATCGAGTTTCAGAGTATGAAAAGTCATAAAAGTTGTGTGTTCGAGTACACAAAGTACTATTTTTCTAGAAAATTCAACAAGATGCAGTGATGATGTGTTGTGAATCTTAAAGTCCTCGTAGAGCTGATTAATTTGACACATTGTTTAAGGAATTTGGTCCTCATTTTCCGTAGTTATCGAGTTTCAGAGTATGAAAAGTCATAAAAGTTGTGTGTTCGAGTACACAAAGTACTATTTTTCTTGGAAATTCAACTAGATGCAATGAGGATGTGTTGTGACATCTTAAAGGCCTCGTAGAGCTGATTAATTTGACACTTTGTTTAAGGAATTTGGTCCTCATTTTCCGTAGTTACCGAGTTTCAGAGTATGAAAAGTCACAAAAGTTGTGTGTTCGAGTACACAAAGTACTATTTTTCTAGGAAATTCAACAAGATGCAGTGATGATGTGTTGTGAATCTTAAAGGCCTCGTAGAGCTGATTAATTTGACACTTTGTTTAAGGAATTTGGTCCTCATTTTCCGTAGTTATCGAGTTTCAGAGTATGAAAAGTCACGAAAGTTGTGTGTTCGAGTACACAAAGTACTATTTTTCTAGGAAATTCAACAAGATGCAGTGATGATGTGTTGTGAATCTTAAAGGCCTCGTAGAGCTGATTAATTTGACACTTTGTTTAAGGAATTTGGTCCTCATTTTCCGTAGTTATCGAGTTTCAGAGTATGAAAAGTCACAAAAGTTGTGTGTTCGAGTACACAAAGTACTATTTTTCTAGGAAATTCATCAAGATGCAGTGATGATGTGTTGGGACATCTTAAAGGCCTCGTAGAGCTGATTAATTTGACACTTTGTTTAAGAAATTTGGTCCTCATTTTCCGTAGTTACCGTGTTTCAGAGTATGAAAAGTCACAAAAGTTGTGTGTTCGAGTACACAAAGTACTATTTTCCTCGGAAATTCAACAAGATGCAGTGATGATGTGTTGTGAATCTTAAAGGCCTCGTAGAGCTGATTAATTTGACACTTTGTTTAAGGAATTTGGTCCTCATTTTCCGTAGTTATCGAGTTTCAGAGTATGAAAAGTCACGAAAGTTGTGTGTTCGAGTACACAAAGTACTATTTTTCTAGGAAATTCAACAAGATGCAGTGATGATGTGTTGTGAATCTTAAAGGCCTCGTAGAGCTGATTAATTTGACACTTTGTTTAAGGAATTTGGTCCTCATTTTCCGTAGTTATCGAGTTTCAGAGTATGAAAAGTCATAAAAGTTGTGTGTTCGAGTACACAAAGTACTATTTTTCTTGGAAATTCAACTAGATGCAATGAGGATGTGTTGTGACATTTTAAAGGCCTCGAAGAGCTGATTAATTTGACACTTTGTTTAAGGAATTTGGTCCTCATTTTCCGTAGTTATCGAGTTTCAGAAATTGAAAAGCCCCAAAAGTTGTGTGTTCGAGAACACAAAGTACTATTTTTCTATGTAATTCAACAAGATGCAATGAGGATGTGTTGTGACATCTTAAATGCCTCGTAGAGCTGATTAATTTGACATTTTGTTTAAGGAATTTGGTCCTCACTTTCCGTAGTTATCGAGTTTCAGAATTTGAAAAGTCACAAAAGTTGTTTGTTCGAGTACACAAAATACCATTTTTCTAGGAAATTCAACAAGATGCAGTGATGATGTGTTGTGAATCTTAAAGGCCTCGTAGAGCTGATTAATTTAACACTTTATTTAAGGAATTTGGTCCTCATTTTCCGTAGTTATCGAGTTTCTGAATTTGAAAAGTCACAAAAGTTGTTTGTTCGAGTACACAAAATACTATTTTTCTAGAAAATTCAACAAGATGCAGTGATGATGTGTTGTGAATCTTAAAGGCCTCGGAGAGCTGAATAATTTGACACTTTGTTTAAGGAATTTGGTCCTCATTTCCCGTAGTTATCGAGTTTCTGAATTTGAAAAGTCACAAAAGTTGTGTGTTCGAGTACACAAAGTACTATTTTTCTAGAAAATTCAACAAGATGCAGTGATGATGTGTTGGGACATCTTAAAGGCCTCGTAGAGCTGATTAATTTGACACTTTGTTTAAGGAATTTGGTCCTCATTTTCCGTAGTTATCGAGTTTCAGAGTATGAAAAGTCACGAAAGTTGTGTGTTCGAGTACACAAAGTACTATTTTTCTAGGAAATTCAACAAGATGCAGTGATGATGTGTTGTGAATCTTAAAGTCCTCGTAGAGCTGATTAATTTGACACTTTGTTTAAGGAATTTGGTCCTCATTTTCCGAAGTTATCGAGTTTCAGAGTATGAAAATTCACAAAAGTTGTGTGTTCGAGTACACAAAGTACTATTTTTCTAGAAAATTCAACAAGATGCAGTGATGATGTGTTGGGACATCTTAAAGGCCTCGTAGAGCTGATTAATTTGACACTTTGTTTAAAGAATTTGGTCCTCATTTTCCGTAGTTATCGAGTTTCAGAGTATGAAAAGTCACGAAAGTTGTGTGTTCGAGTACACAAAGTACTATTTTTCTAGGAAATTCAACAAGATGCAGTGATGATGTGTTGTGAATCTTAAAGGCCTCGTAGAGCTGATTAATTTGACACTTTGTGTAAGGAATTTGGTCCTCATTTTCCGAAGTTATCGAGTTTCAGAATTTGAAAAGTCACAAAAGTTGTGTGTTCGAGTACACAAAGTACTATTTTTCTAGAAAATTCAACAAGATGCAGTGATGATGTGTTGTGAATCTTAAAGGCCTCGTAGAGCTGATTAATTTGACACTTTGTGTAAGGAATTTGGTCCTCATTTTCCGAAGTTATCGAGTTTCAGAGTATGAAAATTCACAAAAGTTGTGTGTTCGAGTACACAAAGTATTATTTTTCTAGGAAATTCAACAAGATGCAGTGATGATGTGTTGGGACATCTTAAAGGCCTCGTAGAGCTGATTAATTTGACACTTTGTTTAAGGAATGTGGTCCTCATTTTCCGTAGTTATCGAGTTTCAGAGTATGAAAAGTCACGAAAGTTGTGTGTTCGAGTACACAAAGTACTATTTTTCTAGGAAATTCAACAAGATGCAGTGATGATGTGTTGTGAATCTTAAAGGCCTCGTAGAGCTGATTAATTTGACACTTTGTGTAAGGAATTTGGTCCTCATTTTCCGAAGTTATCGAGTTTCAGAATTTGAAAAGTCACAAAAGTTGTGTGTTCGAGTACACAAAGTACTATTTTTCTAGAAAAATCAACAAAATGCAGTGATGATGTGTTGTGAATCTTAAAGTCCTCGTAGAGCTGATTAATTTGACACATTGTTTAAGGAATTTGGTCCTCATTTTCCGTAGTTATCGAGTTTCAGAGTATGAAAAGTCATAAAAGTTGTGTGTTCGAGTACACAAAGTACTATTTTTCTTGGAAATTCAACTAGATGCAATGAGGATGTGTTGTGACATCTTAAAGGCCTCGTAGAGCTGATTAATTTGACACTTTGTTTAAGGAATTTGGTCCTCATTTTCCGTAGTTACCGAGTTTCAGAGTATGAAAAGTCACAAAAGTTGTGTGTTCGAGTACACAAAGTACTATTTTTCTAGGAAATTCAACAAGATGCAGTGATGATGTGTTGTGAATCTTAAAGGCCTCGTAGAGCTGATTAATTTGACACTTTGTTTAAGGAATTTGGTCCTCATTTTCCGTAGTTATCGAGTTTCAGAGTATGAAAAGTCACGAAAGTTGTGTGTTCGAGTACACAAAGTACTATTTTTCTAGGAAATTCAACAAGATGCAGTGATGATGTGTTGTGAATCTTAAAGGCCTCGTAGAGCTGATTAATTTGACACTTTGTTTAAGGAACTTGGTCCTCATTTTCCGTAGTTATCGAGTTTCAGAGTATGAAAAGTCACAAAAGTTGTGTGTTCGAGTACACAAAGTACTATTTTTCTAGGAAATTCAACAAGATGCAGTGATGATGTGTTGTGAATCTTAAAGGCCTCGTAGAGCTGATTAATTTGACACTTTGTTTAAGGAATTTGGTCCTCATTTTCCGTAGTTATCGAGTTTCAGAGTATGAAAAGTCACGAAAGTTGTGTGTTCGAGTACACAAAGTACTATTTTTCTAGGAAATTCAACAAGATGCAGTGATGATGTGTTGTGAATCTTAAAGGCCTCGTAGAGCTGATTAATTTGACACTTTGTTTAAGGAATTTGGTCCTCATTTTCCGTAGTTATCGAGTTTCAGAGTATGAAAAGTCATAAAAGTTGTGTGTTCGAGTACACAAAGTACTATTTTTCTTGGAAATTCAACTAGATGCAATGAGGATGTGTTGTGACATTTTAAAGGCCTCGAAGAGCTGATTAATTTGACACTTTGTTTAAGGAATTTGGTCCTCATTTTCCGTAGTTATCGAGTTTCAGAAATTGAAAAGCCCCAAAAGTTGTGTGTTCGAGAACACAAAGTACTATTTTTCTATGTAATTCAACAAGATGCAATGAGGATGTGTTGTGACATCTTAAATGCCTCGTAGAGCTGATTAATTTGACATTTTGTTTAAGGAATTTGGTCCTCACTTTCCGTAGTTATCGAGTTTCAGAATTTGAAAAGTCACAAAAGTTGTTTGTTCGAGTACACAAAATACTATTTTTCTAGGAAATTCAACAAGATGCAGTGATGATGTGTTGTGAATCTTAAAGGACTCGTAGAGCTGATTAATTTAACACTTTATTTAAGGAATTTGGTCCTCATTTTCCGTAGTTATCGAGTTTCTGAATTTGAAAAGTCACAAAAGTTGTTTGTTCGAGTACACAAAATACTATTTTTCTAGAAAATTCAACAAGATGCAGTGATGATGTGTTGTGAATCTTAAAGGCCTCGGAGAGCTGAATAATTTGACACTTTGTTTAAGGAATTTGGTCCTCATTTCCCGTAGTTATCGAGTTTCTGAATTTGAAAAGTCACAAAAGTTGTGTGTTCGAGTACACAAAGTACTATTTTTCTAGAAAATTCAACAAGATGCAGTGATGATGTGTTGGGACATCTTAAAGGCCTCGTAGAGCTGATTAATTTGACACTTTGTTTAAGGAATTTGGTCCTCATTTTCCGTAGTTATCGAGTTTCAGAGTATGAAAAGTCACGAAAGTTGTGTGTTCGAGTACACAAAGTACTATTTTTCTAGGAAATTCAACAAGATGCAGTGATGATGTGTTGTGAATCTTAAAGTCCTCGTAGAGCTGATTAATTTGACACTTTGTTTAAGGAATTTGGTCCTCATTTTCCGAAGTTATCGAGTTTCAGAGTATGAAAATTCACAAAAGTTGTGTGTTCGAGTACACAAAGTACTATTTTTCTAGAAAATTCAACAAGATGCAGTGATGATGTGTTGGGACATCTTAAAGGCCTCGTAGAGCTGATTAATTTGACACTTTGTTTAAAGAATTTGGTCCTCATTTTCCGTAGTTATCGAGTTTCAGAGTATGAAAAGTCACGAAAGTTGTGTGTTCGAGTAAACAAAGTACTATTTTTCTAGGAAATTCAACAAGATGCAGTGATGATGTGTTGTGAATCTTAAAGGCCTCGTAGAGCTGATTAATTTGACACTTTGTGTAAGGAATTTGGTCCTCATTTTCCGAAGTTATCGAGTTTCAGAATTTGAAAAGTCACAAAAGTTGTGTGTTCGAGTACACAAAGTACTATTTTTCTAGGAAATTCAACAAGATGCAGTGATGATGTGTTGTGAATCTTAAAGGCCTCGTAGAGCTGATTAATTTGACACTTTGTTTAAGGAATTTGGTCCTCATTTTCCGTAGTTATCGAGTTTCAGAGTATGAAAAGTCACAAAAGTTGTGTGTTCGAGTACACAAAGTACTATTTTTCTAGGAAATTCATCAAGATGCAGTGATGATGTGTTGGGACATCTTAAAGGCCTCGTAGAGCTGATTAATTTGACACTTTGTTTAAGGAATTTGGTCCTCATTTTCCGTAGTTACCGAGATTCAGAGTATGAAAAGTCACAAAAGTTGTGTGTTCGAGTACACAAAGTACTATTTTTCTAGGAAATTCATCAAGATGCAGTGATGATGTGTTGTGAATCTTAAAATCCTCGTAGAGCTGATTAATTTGACACTTTGTTTAAGGAATTTGGTCCTCATTTTCCGTAGTTACCGAGTTTCAGAGTATGAAAAGTCACAAAAGTTGTGTGTTCGAGTACACAAAGTACTATTTTTCTTGGAAATTCAACTAGATGCAATGAGGATGTGTTGTGACATTTTAAAGGCCTCGAAGAGCTGATTAATTTGACACTTTGTTTAAGGAATTTGGTCCTCATTTTCCGTAGTTATCGAGTTTCAGAAATTGAAAAGCCCCAAAAGTTGTGTGTTCGAGAACACAAAGTACTATTTTTCTATGTAATTCAACAAGATGCAATGAGGATGTGTTGTGACATCTTAAATGCCTCGTAGAGCTGATTAATTTGACATTTTGTTTAAGGAATTTGGTCCTCACTTTCCGTAGTTATCGAGTTTCAGAATTTGAAAAGTCACAAAAGTTGTTTGTTCGAGTACACAAAATACTATTTTTCTAGGAAATTCAACAAGATGCAGTGATGATGTGTTGTGAATCTTAAAGGCCTCGTAGAGCTGATTAATTTAACACTTTATTTAAGGAATTTGGTCCTCATTTTCCGTAGTTATCGAGTTTCTGAATTTGAAAAGTCACAAAAGTTGTTTGTTCGAGTACACAAAATACTATTTTTCTAGAAAATTCAACAAGATGCAGTGATGATGTGTTGTGAATCTTAAAGGCCTCGGAGAGCTGAATAATTTGACACTTTGTTTAAGGAATTTGGTCCTCATTTCCCGTAGTTATCGAGTTTCTGAATTTGAAAAGTCACAAAAGTTGTGTGTTCGAGTACACAAAGTACTATTTTTCTAGAAAATTCAACAAGATGCAGTGATGATGTGTTGTGAATCTTAAAGGCCTCGTAGAGCTGATTAATTTGACACTTTGTGTAAGGAATTTGGTCCTCATTTTCCGAAGTTATCGAGTTTCAGAATTTGAAAAGTCACAAAAGTTGTGTGTTCGAGTACACAAAGTACTATTTTTCTAGAAA
Organism: Euwallacea fornicatus; assembly: GCF_040115645.1. Taxonomy (NCBI): domain Eukaryota; kingdom Metazoa; phylum Arthropoda; class Insecta; order Coleoptera; family Curculionidae; genus Euwallacea; species Euwallacea fornicatus. The sequence goes on along the minus strand of NW_027096064.1, from coordinate 23,488 downwards.
ATTCAACAAGATGCAGTGATGATGTGTTGTGAATCTTAAAGGCCTCGTAGAGCTGATTAATTTGACACTTTGTGTAAGGAATTTGGTCCTCATTTTCCGAAGTTATCGAGTTTCAGAGTATGAAAATTCATAAAAGTTGTGTGTTCGAGTACACAAAGTATTATTTTTCTAGGAAATTCAACAAGATGCAGTGATGATGTGTTGTGAATCTTAAAGTCCTCGTAGAGCTGATTAATTTGACACTTTGTTTAAGGAATTTGGTCCTCATTTTCCGAAGTTATCGAGTTTCAGAGTATGAAAATTCACAAAAGTTGTGTGTTCGAGTACACAAAGTACTATTTTTCTAGGAAATTCAACAAGATGCAGTGATGATGTGTTGGGACATCTTAAAGGCCTCGTAGAGCTGATTAATTTGACACTTTGTTTAAAGAATTTGGTCCTCATTTTCCGTAGTTATCGAGTTTCAGAGTATGAAAAGTCACGAAAGTTGTGTGTTCGAGTACACAAAGTACTATTTTTCTAGGAAATTCAACAAGATGCAGTGATGATGTGTTGTGAATCTTAAAGGCCTCGTAGAGCTGATTAATTTGACACTTTGTGTAAGGAATTTGGTCCTCATTTTCCGAAGTTATCGAGTTTCAGATTATGAAAATTCACAAAAGTTGTGTGTTCGAGTACACAAAGTATTATTTTTCTAGGAAATTCAACAAGATGCAGTGATGATGTGTTGGGACATCTTAAAGGCCTCGTAGAGCTGATTAATTTGACACTTTGTTTAAGGAATTTGGTCCTCATTTTCCGTAGTTACCGAGTTTCAGAGTATGAAAAGTCACAAAAGTTGTGTGTTCGAGTACACAAAGTACTATTTTTCTAGGAAATTCAACAAGATGCAGTGATGATGTGTTGTGAATCTTAAAGGCCTCGTAGAGCTGATTAATTTGACACTTTGTTTAAGGAATTTGGTCCTCATTTTCCGTAGTTATCGAGTTTCAGAGTATGAAAAGTCACGAAAGTTGTGTGTTCGAGTACACAAAGTACTATTTTTCTAGGAAATTCAACAAGATGCAGTGATGATGTGTTGTGAATCTTAAAGGCCTCGTAGAGCTGATTAATTTGACACTTTGTTTAAGGAATTTGGTCCTCATTTTCCGTAGTTATCGAGTTTCAGAGTATGAAAAGTCACGAAAGTTGTGTGTTCGAGTACACAAAGTACTATTTTTCTAGGAAATTCAACAAGATGCAGTGATGATGTGTTGTGAATCTTAAAGGCCTCGTAGAGCTGATTAATTTGACACTTTGTTTAAGGAATTTGGTCCTCATTTTCCGTAGTTATCGAGTTTCAGAGTATGAAAAGTCACAAAAGTTGTGTGTTCGAGTACACAAAGTACTATTTTTCTAGGAAATTCATCAAGATGCAGTGATGATGTGTTGGGACATCTTAAAGGCCTCGTAGAGCTGATTAATTTGACACTTTGTTTAAGGAATTTGGTCCTCATTTTCCGTAGTTACCGAGATTCAGAGTATGAAAAGTCACAAAAGTTGTGTGTTCGAGTACACAAAGTACTATTTTTCTAGGAAATTCATCAAGATGCAGTGATGATGTGTTGTGAATCTTAAAATCCTCGTAGAGCTGATTAATTTGACACTTTGTTTAAGGAATTTGGTCCTCATTTTCCGTAGTTACCGAGTTTCAGAGTATGAAAAGTCACAAAAGTTGTGTGTTCGAGTACACAAAGTACTATTTTTCTAGGAAATTCAACAAGATGCAGTGATGATGTGTTGTGAATCTTAAAGGCCTCGTAGAGCTGATTAATTTGACACTTTGTGTAAGGAATTTGGTCCTCATTTTCCGTAGTTACCGAGTTTCAGAGTATGAAAAGTCACAAAAGTTGTGTGTTCGAGTACACAAAGTACTATTTTCCTCGGAAATTCAACAAGATGCAGTGATGATGTGTTGTGAATCTTAAAGGCCTCGTAGAGCTGATTAATTTGACACTTTGTTTAAGGAATTTGGTCCTCATTTTCCGTAGTTATCGAGTTTCAGAGTATGAAAAGTCATAAAAGTTGTGTGTTCGAGTACACAAAGTACTATTTTTCTTGGAAATTCAACTAGATGCAATGAGGATGTGTTGTGACATTTTAAAGGCCTCGAAGAGCTGATTAATTTGACACTTTGTTTAAGGAATTTGGTCCTCATTTTCCGTAGTTATCGAGTTTCAGAAATTGAAAAGCCCCAAAAGTTGTGTGTTCGAGAACACAAAGTACTATTTTTCTATGTAATTCAACAAGATGCAATGAGGATGTGTTGTGACATCTTAAATGCCTCGTAGAGCTGATTAATTTGACATTTTGTTTAAGGAATTTGGTCCTCACTTTCCGTAGTTATCGAGTTTCAGAATTTGAAAAGTCACAAAAGTTGTTTGTTCGAGTACACAAAATACTATTTTTCTAGGAAATTCAACAAGATGCAGTGATGATGTGTTGTGAATCTTAAAGGCCTCGTAGAGCTGATTAATTTAACACTTTATTTAAGGAATTTGGTCCTCATTTTCCGTAGTTATCGAGTTTCTGAATTTGAAAAGTCACAAAAGTTGTTTGTTCGAGTACACAAAATACTATTTTTCTAGAAAATTCAACAAGATGCAGTGATGATGTGTTGTGAATCTTAAAGGCCTCGGAGAGCTGAATAATTTGACACTTTGTTTAAGGAATTTGGTCCTCATTTCCCGTAGTTATCGAGTTTCTGAATTTGAAAAGTCACAAAAGTTGTGTGTTCGAGTACACAAAGTACTATTTTTCTAGAAAATTCAACAAGATGCAGTGATGATGTGTTGTGAATCTTAAAGGCCTCGTAGAGCTGATTAATTTGACACTTTGTGTAAGGAATTTGGTCCTCATTTTCCGAAGTTATCGAGTTTCAGAATTTGAAAAGTCACAAAAGTTGTGTGTTCGAGTACACAAAGTACTATTTTTCTAGAAAATTCAACAAGATGCAGTGATGATGTGTTGTGAATCTTAAAGTCCTCGTAGAGCTGATTAATTTGACACTTTGTTTAAGGAATTTGGTCCTCATTTTCCGAAGTTATCGAGTTTCAGAGTATGAAAATTCACAAAAGTTGTGTGTTCGAGTACACAAAGTACTATTTTTCTAGGAAATTCAACAAGATGCAGTGATGATGTGTTGGGACATCTTAAAGGCCTCGTAGAGCTGATTAATTTGACACTTTGTTTAAAGAATTTGGTCCTCATTTTCCGTAGTTATCGAGTTTCAGAGTATGAAAAGTCACGAAAGTTGTGTGTTCGAGTACACAAAGTACTATTTTTCTAGGAAATTCAACAAGATGCAGTGATGATGTGTTGTGAATCTTAAAGGCCTCGTAGAGCTGATTAATTTGACACTTTGTGTAAGGAATTTGGTCCTCATTTTCCGAAGTTATCGAGTTTCAGAATTTGAAAAGTCACAAAAGTTGTGTGTTCGAGTACACAAAGTACTATTTTTCTAGAAAATTCAACAAGATGCAGTGATGATGTGTTGTGAATCTTAAAGGCCTCGTAGAGCTGATTAATTTGACACTTTGTGTAAGGAATTTGGTCCTCATTTTCCGAAGTTATCGAGTTTCAGAATTTGAAAAGTCACAAAAGTTGTGTGTTCGAGTACACAAAGTACTATTTTTCTAGAAAATTCAACAAGATGCAGTGATGATGTGTTGTGAATCTTAAAGGCCTCGTAGAGCTGATTAATTTGACACTTTGTGTAAGGAATTTGGTCCTCATTTTCCGAAGTTATCGAGTTTCAGAGTATGAAAATTCATAAAAGTTGTGTGTTCGAGTACACAAAGTATTATTTTTCTAGGAAATTCAACAAGATGCAGTGATGATGTGTTGTGAATCTTAAAGTCCTCGTAGAGCTGATTAATTTGACACTTTGTTTAAGGAATTTGGTCCTCATTTTCCGAAGTTATCGAGTTTCAGAGTATGAAAATTCACAAAAGTTGTGTGTTCGAGTACACAAAGTACTATTTTTCTAGGAAATTCAACAAGATGCAGTGATGATGTGTTGGGACATCTTAAAGGCCTCGTAGAGCTGATTAATTTGACACTTTGTTTAAAGAATTTGGTCCTCATTTTCCGTAGTTATCGAGTTTCAGAGTATGAAAAGTCACGAAAGTTGTGTGTTCGAGTACACAAAGTACTATTTTTCTAGGAAATTCAACAAGATGCAGTGATGATGTGTTGTGAATCTTAAAGGCCTCGTAGAGCTGATTAATTTGACACTTTGTGTAAGGAATTTGGTCCTCATTTTCCGAAGTTATCGAGTTTCAGATTATGAAAATTCACAAAAGTTGTGTGTTCGAGTACACAAAGTATTATTTTTCTAGGAAATTCAACAAGATGCAGTGATGATGTGTTGGGACATCTTAAAGGCCTCGTAGAGCTGATTAATTTGACACTTTGTTTAAGGAATTTGGTCCTCATTTTCCGTAGTTACCGAGTTTCAGAGTATGAAAAGTCACAAAAGTTGTGTGTTCGAGTACACAAAGTACTATTTTTCTAGGAAATTCAACAAGATGCAGTGATGATGTGTTGTGAATCTTAAAGGCCTCGTAGAGCTGATTAATTTGACACTTTGTTTAAGGAATTTGGTCCTCATTTTCCGTAGTTATCGAGTTTCAGAGTATGAAAAGTCACGAAAGTTGTGTGTTCGAGTACACAAAGTACTATTTTTCTAGGAAATTCATCAAGATGCAGTGATGATGTGTTGTGAATCTTAAAATCCTCGTAGAGCTGATTAATTTGACACTTTGTTTAAGGAATTTGGTCCTCATTTTCCGTAGTTACCGAGTTTCAGAGTATGAAAAGTCACAAAAGTTGTGTGTTCGAGTACACAAAGTACTATTTTTCTAGGAAATTCAACAAGATGCAGTGATGATGTGTTGTGAATCTTAAAGGCCTCGTAGAGCTGATTAATTTGACACTTTGTGTAAGGAATTTGGTCCTCATTTTCCGTAGTTACCGAGTTTCAGAGTATGAAAAGTCACAAAAGTTGTGTGTTCGAGTACACAAAGTACTATTTTCCTCGGAAATTCAACAAGATGCAGTGATGATGTGTTGTGAATCTTAAAGGCCTCGTAGAGCTGATTAATTTGACACTTTGTTTAAGGAATTTGGTCCTCATTTTCCGTAGTTATCGAGTTTCAGAGTATGAAAAGTCATAAAAGTTGTGTGTTCGAGTACACAAAGTACTATTTTTCTTGGAAATTCAACTAGATGCAATGAGGATGTGTTGTGACATTTTAAAGGCCTCGAAGAGCTGATTAATTTGACACTTTGTTTAAGGAATTTGGTCCTCATTTTCCGTAGTTATCGAGTTTCAGAAATTGAAAAGCCCCAAAAGTTGTGTGTTCGAGAACACAAAGTACTATTTTTCTATGTAATTCAACAAGATGCAATGAGGATGTGTTGTGACATCTTAAATGCCTCGTAGAGCTGATTAATTTGACATTTTGTTTAAGGAATTTGGTCCTCACTTTCCGTAGTTATCGAGTTTCAGAATTTGAAAAGTCACAAAAGTTGTTTGTTCGAGTACACAAAATACTATTTTTCTAGGAAATTCAACAAGATGCAGTGATGATGTGTTGTGAATCTTAAAGGCCTCGTAGAGCTGATTAATTTAACACTTTATTTAAGGAATTTGGTCCTCATTTTCCGTAGTTATCGAGTTTCTGAATTTGAAAAGTCACAAAAGTTGTTTGTTCGAGTACACAAAATACTATTTTTCTAGAAAATTCAACAAGATGCAGTGATGATGTGTTGTGAATCTTAAAGGCCTCGGAGAGCTGAATAATTTGACACTTTGTTTAAGGAATTTGGTCCTCATTTCCCGTAGTTATCGAGTTTCTGAATTTGAAAAGTCACAAAAGTTGTGTGTTCGAGTACACAAAGTACTATTTTTCTAGAAAATTCAACAAGATGCAGTGATGATGTGTTGTGAATCTTAAAGGCCTCGTAGAGCTGATTAATTTGACACTTTGTGTAAGGAATTTGGTCCTCATTTTCCGAAGTTATCGAGTTTCAGAATTTGAAAAGTCACAAAAGTTGTGTGTTCGAGTACACAAAGTACTATTTTTCTAGAAAATTCAACAAGATGCAGTGATGATGTGTTGTGAATCTTAAAGTCCTCGTAGAGCTGATTAATTTGACACTTTGTTTAAGGAATTTGGTCCTCATTTTCCGAAGTTATCGAGTTTCAGAGTATGAAAATTCACAAAAGTTGTGTGTTCGAGTACACAAAGTACTATTTTTCTAGGAAATTCAACAAGATGCAGTGATGATGTGTTGGGACATCTTAAAGGCCTCGTAGAGCTGATTAATTTGACACTTTGTTTAAAGAATTTGGTCCTCATTTTCCGTAGTTATCGAGTTTCAGAGTATGAAAAGTCACGAAAGTTGTGTGTTCGAGTACACAAAGTACTATTTTTCTAGGAAATTCAACAAGATGCAGTGATGATGTGTTGTGAATCTTAAAGGCCTCGTAGAGCTGATTAATTTGACACTTTGTGTAAGGAATTTGGTCCTCATTTTCCGAAGTTATCGAGTTTCAGAATTTGAAAAGTCACAAAAGTTGTGTGTTCGAGTACACAAAGTACTATTTTTCTAGAAAATTCAACAAGATGCAGTGATGATGTGTTGTGAATCTTAAAGGCCTCGTAGAGCTGATTAATTTGACACTTTGTGTAAGGAATTTGGTCCTCATTTTCCGAAGTTATCGAGTTTCAGATTATGAAAATTCACAAAAGTTGTGTGTTCGAGTACACAAAGTATTATTTTTCTAGGAAATTCAACAAGATGCAGTGATGATGTGTTGGGACATCTTAAAGGCCTCGTAGAGCTGATTAATTTGACACTTTGTTTAAGGAATTTGGTCCTCATTTTCCGTAGTTATCGAGTTTCAGAGTATGAAAAGTCACGAAAGTTGTGTGTTCGAGTACACAAAGTACTATTTTTCTAGGAAATTCAACAAGATGCAGTGATGATGTGTTGTGAATCTTAAAGGCCTCGTAGAGCTGATTAATTTGACACTTTGTGTAAGGAATTTGGTCCTCATTTTCCGAAGTTATCGAGTTTCAGAGTATGAAAATTCACAAAAGTTGTGTGTTCGAGTACACAAAGTATTATTTTTCTAGGAAATTCAACAAGATGCAGTGATGATGTGTTGGGACATCTTAAAGGCCTCGTAGAGCTGATTAATTTGACACTTTGTTTAAGGAATTTGGTCCTCATTTTCCGAAGTTATCGAGTTTCAGAGTATGAAAATTCACAAAAGTTGTGTGTTCGAGTACACAAAGTACTATTTTTCTAGGAAATTCAACAAGATGCAGTGATGATGTGTTGTGAATCTTAAAGGCCTCGTAGAGCTGATTAATTTGACACTTTGTTTAAGGAATTTGGTCCTCATTTTCCGTAGTTATCGAGTTTCAGAGTATGAAAAGTCACGAAAGATGTGTGTTCGAGTACACAAAGTACTATTTTTCTAGGAAATTCAACAAGATGCAGTGATGATGTGTTGTGAATCTTAAAGGCCTCGTAGAGCTGATTAATTTGACACTTTGTTTAAGGAATTTGGTCCTCATTTTCCGTAGTTATCGAGTTTCAGAGTATGAAAAGTCATAAAAGTTGTGTGATCGAGTACACAAAGTACTATTTTTCTAGGAAATTCAACAAGATGCAGTGATGATGTGTTGGGACATCTTAAAGGCCTCGTAGAGCTGATTAATTTGACACTTTGTTTAAGGAATTTGGTCCTCATTTTCCGTAGTTACCGAGATTCAGAGTATGAAAAGTCACAAAAGTTGTGTGTTCGAGTACACAAAGTACTATTTTTCTAGGAAATTCATCAAGATGCAGTGATGATGTGTTGTGAATCTTAAAGGCCTCGTAGAGCTGATTAATTTGACACTTTGTGTAAGGAATTTGGTCCTCATTTTCCGTAGTTACCGAGTTTCAGAGTATGAAAAGTCACAAAAGTTGTGTGTTCGAGTACACAAAGTACTATTTTTCTAGGAAATTCAACAAGATGCAGTGATGATGTGTTGTGAATCTTAAAGGCCTCGTAGAGCTGATTAATTTGACACTTTGTGTAAGGAATTTGGTCCTCATTTTCCGTAGTTACCGAGTTTCAGAGTATGAAAAGTCACAAAAGTTGTGTGTTCGAGTACACAAAGTACTATTTTTCTAGGAAATTCAACAAGATGCAGTGATGATGTGTTGTGAATCTTAAAGGCCTCGTAGAGCTGATTAATTTGACACTTTGTTTAAGGAATTTGGTCCTCATTTTCCGTAGTTATCGAGTTTCAGAGTATGAAAAGTCATAAAAGTTGTGTGTTCGAGTACACAAAGTACTATTTTTCTTGGAAATTCAACTAGATGCAATGAGGATGTGTTGTGACATTTTAAAGGCCTCGAAGAGCTGATTAATTTGACACTTTGTTTAAGGAATTTGGTCCTCATTTTCCGTAGTTATCGAGTTTCAGAAATTGAAAAGCCCCAAAAGTTGTGTGTTCGAGAACACAAAGTACTATTTTTCTATGTAATTCAACAAGATGCAATGAGGATGTGTTGTGACATCTTAAATGCCTCGTAGAGCTGATTAATTTGACATTTTGTTTAAGGAATTTGGTCCTCACTTTCCGTAGTTATCGAGTTTCAGAATTTGAAAAGTCACAAAAGTTGTTTGTTCGAGTACACAAAATACTATTTTTCTAGGAAATTCAACAAGATGCAGTGATGATGTGTTGTGAATCTTAAAGGCCTCGTAGAGCTGATTAATTTAACACTTTATTTAAGGAATTTGGTCCTCATTTTCCGTAGTTATCGAGTTTCTGAATTTGAAAAGTCACAAAAGTTGTTTGTTCGAGTACACAAAATACTATTTTTCTAGAAAATTCAACAAGATGCAGTGATGATGTGTTGTGAATCTTAAAGGCCTCGGAGAGCTGAATAATTTGACACTTTGTTTAAGGAATTTGGTCCTCATTTCCCGTAGTTATCGAGTTTCTGAATTTGAAAAGTCACAAAAGTTGTGTGTTCGAGTACACAAAGTACTATTTTTCTAGAAAATTCAACAAGATGCAGTGATGATGTGTTGTGAATCTTAAAGGCCTCGTAGAGCTGATTAATTTGACACTTTGTGTAAGGAATTTGGTCCTCATTTTCCGAAGTTATCGAGTTTCAGAATTTGAAAAGTCACAAAAGTTGTGTGTTCGAGTACACAAAGTACTATTTTTCTAGAAAATTCAACAAGATGCAGTGATGATGTGTTGTGAATCTTAAAGGCCTCGTAGAGCTGATTAATTTGACACTTTGTGTAAGGAATTTGGTCCTCATTTTCCGAAGTTATCGAGTTTCAGAGTATGAAAATTCATAAAAGTTGTGTGTTCGAGTACACAAAGTATTATTTTTCTAGGAAATTCAACAAGATGCAGTGATGATGTGTTGTGAATCTTAAAGTCCTCGTAGAGCTGATTAATTTGACACTTTGTTTAAGGAATTTGGTCCTCATTTTCCGAAGTTATCGAGTTTCAGAGTATGAAAATTCACAAAAGTTGTGTGTTCGAGTACACAAAGTACTATTTTTCTAGGAAATTCAACAAGATGCAGTGATGATGTGTTGGGACATCTTAAAGGCCTCGTAGAGCTGATTAATTTGACACTTTGTTTAAAGAATTTGGTCCTCATTTTCCGTAGTTATCGAGTTTCAGAGTATGAAAAGTCACGAAAGTTGTGTGTTCGAGTACACAAAGTACTATTTTTCTAGGAAATTCAACAAGATGCAGTGATGATGTGTTGTGAATCTTAAAGGCCTCGTAGAGCTGATTAATTTGACACTTTGTGTAAGGAATTTGGTCCTCATTTTCCGAAGTTATCGAGTTTCAGATTATGAAAATTCACAAAAGTTGTGTGTTCGAGTACACAAAGTATTATTTTTCTAGGAAATTCAACAAGATGCAGTGATGATGTGTTGGGACATCTTAAAGGCCTCGTAGAGCTGATTAATTTGACACTTTGTTTAAGGAATTTGGTCCTCATTTTCCGTAGTTACCGAGTTTCAGAGTATGAAAAGTCACAAAAGTTGTGTGTTCGAGTACACAAAGTACTATTTTTCTAGGAAATTCAACAAGATGCAGTGATGATGTGTTGTGAATCTTAAAGGCCTCGTAGAGCTGATTAATTTGACACTTTGTTTAAGGAATTTGGTCCTCATTTTCCGTAGTTATCGAGTTTCAGAGTATGAAAAGTCACGAAAGTTGTGTGTTCGAGTACACAAAGTACTATTTTTCTAGGAAATTCAACAAGATGCAGTGATGATGTGTTGTGAATCTTAAAGGCCTCGTAGAGCTGATTAATTTGACACTTTGTTTAAGGAATTTGGTCCTCATTTTCCGTAGTTATCGAGTTTCAGAGTATGAAAAGTCACGAAAGTTGTGTGTTCGAGTACACAAAGTACTATTTTTCTAGGAAATTCAACAAGATGCAGTGATGATGTGTTGTGAATCTTAAAGGCCTCGTAGAGCTGATTAATTTGACACTTTGTTTAAGGAATTTGGTCCTCATTTTCCGTAGTTATCGAGTTTCAGAATATGAAAAGTCACAAAAGTTGTGTGTTCGAGTACACAAAGTACTATTTTTCTAGGAAATTCATCAAGATGCAGTGATGATGTGTTGGGACATCTTAAAGGCCTCGTAGAGCTGATTAATTTGACACTTTGTTTAAGGAATTTGGTCCTCATTTTCCGTAGTTACCGAGATTCAGAGTATGAAAAGTCACAAAAGTTGTGTGTTCGAGTACACAAAGTACTATTTTTCTAGGAAATTCATCAAGATGCAGTGATGATGTGTTGTGAATCTTAAAATCCTCGTAGAGCTGATTAATTTGACACTTTGTTTAAGGAATTTGGTCCTCATTTTCCGTAGTTACCGAGTTTCAGAGTATGAAAAGTCACAAAAGTTGTGTGTTCGAGTACACAAAGTACTATTTTTCTAGGAAATTCAACAAGATGCAGTGATGATGTGTTGTGAATCTTAAAGGCCTCGTAGAGCTGATTAATTTGACACTTTGTGTAAGGAATTTGGTCCTCATTTTCCGTAGTTACCGAGTTTCAGAGTATGAAAAGTCACAAAAGTTGTGTGTTCGAGTACACAAAGTACTATTTTCCTCGGAAATTCAACAAGATGCAGTGATGATGTGTTGTGAATCTTAAAGGCCTCGTAGAGCTGATTAATTTGACACTTTGTTTAAGGAATTTGGTCCTCATTTTCCGTAGTTATCGAGTTTCAGAGTATGAAAAGTCATAAAAGTTGTGTGTTCGAGTACACAAAGTACTATTTTTCTTGGAAATTCAACTAGATGCAATGAGGATGTGTTGTGACATTTTAAAGGCCTCGAAGAGCTGATTAATTTGACACTTTGTTTAAGGAATTTGGTCCTCATTTTCCGTAGTTATCGAGTTTCAGAAATTGAAAAGCCCCAAAAGTTGTGTGTTCGAGAACACAAAGTACTATTTTTCTATGTAATTCAACAAGATGCAATGAGGATGTGTTGTGACATCTTAAATGCCTCGTAGAGCTGATTAATTTGACATTTTGTTTAAGGAATTTGGTCCTCACTTTCCGTAGTTATCGAGTTTCAGAATTTGAAAAGTCACAAAAGTTGTTTGTTCGAGTACACAAAATACTATTTTTCTAGAAAATTCAACAAGATGCAGTGATGATGTGTTGTGAATCTTAAAGGCCTCGTAGAGCTGATTAATTTAACACTTTATTTAAGGAATTTGGTCCTCATTTTCCGTAGTTATCGAGTTTCTGAATTTGAAAAGTCACAAAAGTTGTTTGTTCGAGTACACAAAATACTATTTTTCTAGGAAATTCAACAAGATGCAGTGATGATGTGTTGTGAATCTTAAAGGCCTCGGAGAGCTGAATAATTTGACACTTTGTTTAAGGAATTTGGTCCTCATTTCCCGTAGTTATCGAGTTTCTGAATTTGAAAAGTCACAAAAGTTGTGTGTTCGAGTACACAAAGTACTATTTTTCTAGAAAATTCAACAAGATGCAGTGATGATGTGTTGTGAATCTTAAAGGCCTCGTAGAGCTGATTAATTTGACACTTTGTGTAAGGAATTTGGTCCTCATTTTCCGAAGTTATCGAGTTTCAGAATTTGAAAAGTCACAAAAGTTGTGTGTTCGAGTACACAAAGTACTATTTTTCTAGAAAATTCAACAAGATGCAGTGATGATGTGTTGTGAATCTTAAAGGCCTCGTAGAGCTGATTAATTTGACACTTTGTGTAAGGAATTTGGTCCTCATTTTCCGAAGTTATCGAGTTTCAGAGTATGAAAATTCATAAAAGTTGTGTGTTCGAGTACACAAAGTATTATTTTTCTAGGAAATTCAACAAGATGCAGTGATGATGTGTTGGGACATCTTAAAGGCCTCGTAGAGCTGATTAATTTGACACTTTGTTTAAGGAATTTGGTCCTCATTTTCCGTAGTTATCGAGTTTCAGAGTATGAAAAGTCACGAAAGTTGTGTGTTCGAGTACACAAAGTACTATTTTTCTAGGAAATTCAACAAGATGCAGTGATGATGTGTTGTGAATCTTAAAGTCCTCGTAGAGCTGATTAATTTGACACTTTGTTTAAGGAATTTGGTCCTCATTTTCCGAAGTTATCGAGTTTCAGAGTATGAAAATTCACAAAAGTTGTGTGTTCGAGTACACAAAGTACTATTTTTCTAGGAAATTCAACAAGATGCAGTGATGATGTGTTGGGACATCTTAAAGGCCTCGTAGAGCTGATTAATTTGACACTTTGTTTAAAGAATTTGGTCCTCATTTTCCGTAGTTATCGAGTTTCAGAGTATGAAAAGTCACGAAAGTTGTGTGTTCGAGTACACAAAGTACTATTTTTCTAGGAAATTCAACAAGATGCAGTGATGATGTGTTGTGAATCTTAAAGGCCTCGTAGAGCTGATTAATTTGACACTTTGTGTAAGGAATTTGGTCCTCATTTTCCGAAGTTATCGAGTTTCAGAATTTGAAAAGTCACAAAAGTTGTGTGTTCGAGTACACAAAGTACTATTTTTCTAGAAAATTCAACAAGATGCAGTGATGATGTGTTGTGAATCTTAAAGGCCTCGTAGAGCTGATTAATTTGACACTTTGTGTAAGGAATTTGGTCCTCATTTTCCGAAGTTATCGAGTTTCAGATTATGAAAATTCACAAAAGTTGTGTGTTCGAGTACACAAAGTATTATTTTTCTAGGAAATTCAACAAGATGCAGTGATGATGTGTTGGGACATCTTAAAGGCCTCGTAGAGCTGATTAATTTGACACTTTGTTTAAGGAATTTGGTCCTCATTTTCCGTAGTTATCGAGTTTCAGAGTATGAAAAGTCACGAAAGTTGTGTGTTCGAGTACACAAAGTACTATTTTTCTAGGAAATTCAACAAGATGCAGTGATGATGTGTTGTGAATCTTAAAGGCCTCGTAGAGCTGATTAATTTGACACTTTGTGTAAGGAATTTGGTCCTCATTTTCCGAAGTTATCGAGTTTCAGAGTATGAAAATTCACAAAAGTTGTGTGTTCGAGTACACAAAGTATTATTTTTCTAGGAAATTCAACAAGATGCAGTGATGATGTGTTGGGACATCTTAAAGGCCTCGTAGAGCTGATTAATTTGACACTTTGTTTAAGGAATTTGGTCCTCATTTTCCGAAGTTATCGAGTTTCAGAGTATGAAAATTCACAAAAGTTGTGTGTTCGAGTACACAAAGTACTATTTTTCTAGGAAATTCAACAAGATGCAGTGATGATGTGTTGTGAATCTTAAAGGCCTCGTAGAGCTGATTAATTTGACACTTTGTTTAAGGAATTTGGTCCTCATTTTCCGTAGTTATCGAGTTTCAGAGTATGAAAAGTCACGAAAGATGTGTGTTCGAGTACACAAAGTACTATTTTTCTAGGAAATTCAACAAGATGCAGTGATGATGTGTTGTGAATCTTAAAGGCCTCGTAGAGCTGATTAATTTGACACTTTGGTTAAGGAATTTGGTCCTCATTTTCCGTAGTTATCGAGTTTCAGAGTATGAAAAGTCATAAAAGTTGTGTGATCGAGTACACAAAGTACTATTTTTCTAGGAAATTCAACAAGATGCAGTGATGATGTGTTGGGACATCTTAAAGGCCTCGTAGAGCTGATTAATTTGACACTTTGTTTAAGGAATTTGGTCCTCATTTTCCGTAGTTACCGAGATTCAGAGTATGAAAAGTCACAAAAGTTGTGTGTTCGAGTACACAAAGTACTATTTTTCTAGGAAATTCATCAAGATGCAGTGATGATGTGTTGTGAATCTTAAAGGCCTCGTAGAGCTGATTAATTTGACACTTTGTGTAAGGAATTTGGTCCTCATTTTCCGTAGTTACCGAGTTTCAGAGTATGAAAAGTCACAAAAGTTGTGTGTTCGAGTACACAAAGTACTATTTTTCTAGGAAATTCAACAAGATGCAGTGATGATGTGTTGTGAATCTTAAAGGCCTCGTAGAGCTGATTAATTTGACACTTTGTGTAAGGAATTTGGTCCTCATTTTCCGTAGTTACCGAGTTTCAGAGTATGAAAAGTCACAAAAGTTGTGTGTTCGAGTACACAAAGTACTATTTTTCTAGGAAATTCAACAAGATGCAGTGATGATGTGTTGTGAATCTTAAAGGCCTCGTAGAGCTGATTAATTTGACACTTTGTTTAAGGAATTTGGTCCTCATTTTCCGTAGTTATCGAGTTTCAGAGTATGAAAAGTCATAAAAGTTGTGTGTTCGAGTACACAAAGTACTATTTTTCTTGGAAATTCAACTAGATGCAATGAGGATGTGTTGTGACATTTTAAAGGCCTCGAAGAGCTGATTAATTTGACACTTTGTTTAAGGAATTTGGTCCTCATTTTCCGTAGTTATCGAGTTTCAGAAATTGAAAAGCCCCAAAAGTTGTGTGTTCGAGAACACAAAGTACTATTTTTCTATGTAATTCAACAAGATGCAATGAGGATGTGTTGTGACATCTTAAATGCCTCGTAGAGCTGATTAATTTGACATTTTGTTTAAGGAATTTGGTCCTCACTTTCCGTAGTTATCGAGTTTCAGAATTTGAAAAGTCACAAAAGTTGTTTGTTCGAGTACACAAAATACTATTTTTCTAGGAAATTCAACAAGATGCAGTGATGATGTGTTGTGAATCTTAAAGGCCTCGTAGAGCTGATTAATTTAACACTTTATTTAAGGAATTTGGTCCTCATTTTCCGTAGTTATCGAGTTTCTGAATTTGAAAAGTCACAAAAGTTGTTTGTTCGAGTACACAAAATACTATTTTTCTAGAAAATTCAACAAGATGCAGTGATGATGTGTTGTGAATCTTAAAGGCCTCGGAGAGCTGAATAATTTGACACTTTGTTTAAGGAATTTGGTCCTCATTTCCCGTAGTTATCGAGTTTCTGAATTTGAAAAGTCACAAAAGTTGTGTGTTCGAGTACACAAAATACTATTTTTCTAGAAAATTCAACAAGATGCAGTGATGATGTGTTGTGAATCTTAAAGGCCTCGTAGAGCTGATTAATTTGACACTTTGTGTAAGGAATTTGGTCCTCATTTTCCGAAGTTATCGAGTTTCAGAATTTGAAAAGTCACAAAAGTTGTGTGTTCGAGTACACAAAGTACTATTTTTCTAGAAAATTCAACAAGATGCAGTGATGATGTGTTGTGAATCTTAAAGGCCTCGTAGAGCTGATTAATTTGACACTTTGTGTAAGGAATTTGGTCCTCATTTTCCGAAGTTATCGAGTTTCAGAGTATGAAAATTCACAAAAGTTGTGTGTTCGAGTACACAAAGTACTATTTTTCTAGGAAATTCAACAAGATGCAGTGATGATGTGTTGGGACATCTTAAAGGCCTCGTAGAGCTGATTAATTTGACACTTTGTTTAAGGAATTTGGTCCTCATTTTCCGTAGTTACCGCGTTTCAGAGTATGAAAAGTCACAAAAGTTGTGTGTTCGAGTACACAAAGTACTATTTTCCTCGGAAATTCAACAAGATGCAGTGATGATGTGTTGTGAATCTTAAAGTCCTCGTAGAGCTGATTAATTTGACACTTTGTTTAAGGAATTTGGTCCTCATTTTCCGTAGTTATCGAGTTTCAGAGTATGAAAAGTCACGAAAGTTGTGTGTTCGAGTACACAAAGTACTATTTTTCTAGGAAATTCAACAAGATGCAGTGATGATGTGTTGTGAATCTTAAAGGCCTCGTAGAGCTGATTAATTTGACACTTTGTGTAAGGAATTTGGTCCTCATTTTCCGAAGTTATCGAGTTTCAGAATATGAAAATTCACAAAAGTTGTGTGTTCGAGTACACAAAGTATTATTTTTCTAGGAAATTCAACAAGATGCAGTGATGATGTGTTGGGACATCTTAAAGGCCTCGTAGAGCTGATTAATTTGACACTTTGTTTAAGGAATTTGGTCCTCATTTTCCGAAGTTATCGAGTTTCAGAGTATGAAAATTCACAAAAGTTGTGTGTTCGAGTACACAAAGTACTATTTTTCTAGGAAATTCAACAAGATGCAGTGATGATGTGTTGTGAATCTTAAAGGCCTCGTAGAGCTGATTAATTTGACACTTTGTTTAAGGAATTTGGTCCTCATTTTCCGTAGTTATCGAGTTTCAGAGTATGAAAAGTCACGAAAGATGTGTGTTCGAGTACACAAAGTACTATTTTTCTAGGAAATTCAACAAGATGCAGTGATGATGTGTTGTGAATCTTAAAGGCCTCGTAGAGCTGATTAATTTGACACTTTGTTTAAGGAATTTGGTCCTCATTTTCCGTAGTTATCGAGTTTCAGAGTATGAAAAGTCATAAAAGTTGTGTGATCGAGTACACAAAGTACTATTTTTCTAGGAAATTCAACAAGATGCAGTGATGATGTGTTGGGACATCTTAAAGGCCTCGTAGAGCTGATTAATTTGACACTTTGTTTAAGGAATTTGGTCCTCATTTTCCGTAGTTACCGAGATTCAGAGTATGAAAAGTCACAAAAGTTGTGTGTTCGAGTACACAAAGTACTATTTTTCTAGGAAATTCATCAAGATGCAGTGATGATGTGTTGTGAATCTTAAAGGCCTCGTAGAGCTGATTAATTTGACACTTTGTGTAAGGAATTTGGTCCTCATTTTCCGTAGTTACCGAGTTTCAGAGTATGAAAAGTCACAAAAGTTGTGTGTTCGAGTACACAAAGTACTATTTTTCTAGGAAATTCAACAAGATGCAGTGATGATGTGTTGTGAATCTTAAAGGCCTCGTAGAGCTGATTAATTTGACACTTTGTTTAAGGAATTTGGTCCTCATTTTCCGTAGTTATCGAGTTTCAGAGTATGAAAAGTCATAAAAGTTGTGTGTTCGAGTACACAAAGTACTATTTTTCTTGGAAATTCAACTAGATGCAATGAGGATGTGTTGTGACATTTTAAAGGCCTCGAAGAGCTGATTAATTTGACACTTTGTTTAAGGAATTTGGTCCTCATTTTCCGTAGTTATCGAGTTTCAGAAATTGAAAAGCCCCAAAAGTTGTGTGTTCGAGAACACAAAGTACTATTTTTCTATGTAATTCAACAAGATGCAATGAGGATGTGTTGTGACATCTTAAATGCCTCGTAGAGCTGATTAATTTGACATTTTGTTTAAGGAATTTGGTCCTCACTTTCCGTAGTTATCGAGTTTCAGAATTTGAAAAGTCACAAAAGTTGTTTGTTCGAGTACACAAAATACTATTTTTCTAGGAAATTCAACAAGATGCAGTGATGATGTGTTGTGAATCTTAAAGGCCTCGTAGAGCTGATTAATTTAACACTTTATTTAAGGAATTTGGTCCTCATTTTCCGTAGTTATCGAGTTTCTGAATTTGAAAAGTCACAAAAGTTGTTTGTTCGAGTACACAAAATACTATTTTTCTAGAAAATTCAACAAGATGCAGTGATGATGTGTTGTGAATCTTAAAGGCCTCGGAGAGCTGAATAATTTGACACTTTGTTTAAGGAATTTGGTCCTCATTTCCCGTAGTTATCGAGTTTCTGAATTTGAAAAGTCACAAAAGTTGTGTGTTCGAGTACACAAAATACTATTTTTCTAGAAAATTCAACAAGATGCAGTGATGATGTGTTGTGAATCTTAAAGGCCTCGTAGAGCTGATTAATTTGACACTTTGTGTAAGGAATTTGGTCCTCATTTTCCGAAGTTATCGAGTTTCAGAATTTGAAAAGTCACAAAAGTTGTGTGTTCGAGTACACAAAGTACTATTTTTCTAGAAAATTCAACAAGATGCAGTGATGATGTGTTGTGAATCTTAAAGGCCTCGTAGAGCTGATTAATTTGACACTTTGTGTAAGGAATTTGGTCCTCATTTTCCGAAGTTATCGAGTTTCAGAGTATGAAAATTCACAAAAGTTGTGTGTTCGAGTACACAAAGTACTATTTTTCTAGGAAATTCAACAAGATGCAGTGATGATGTGTTGGGACATCTTAAAGGCCTCGTAGAGCTGATTAATTTGACACTTTGTTTAAGGAATTTGGTCCTCATTTTCCGTAGTTACCGAGTTTCAGAGTATGAAAAGTCACAAAAGTTGTGTGTTCGAGTACACAAAGTACTATTTTCCTCGGAAATTCAACAAGATGCAGTGATGATGTGTTGTGAATCTTAAAGTCCTCGTAGAGCTGATTAATTTGACACTTTGTTTAAGGAATTTGGTCCTCATTTTCCGTAGTTACCGAGTTTCAGAGTATGAAAAGTCACAAAAGTTGTGTGTTCGAGTACACAAAGTACTATTTTCCTCGGAAATTCAACAAGATGCAGTGATGATGTGTTGTGAATCTTAAAGGCCTCGTAGAGCTGATTAATTTGACACTTTGTTTAAGGAATTTGGTCGTCATTTTCCGTAGTTATCGAGTTTCTGAATTTGAAAAGTCACAAAAGTTGTTTGTTCGAGTACACAAAATACTATTTTTCTAGGAAATTCAACAAGATGCAGTGATGATGTGTTGTGAATCTTAAATGCCTCGTAGAGCTGATTAATTTGACATTTTGTTTAAGGAATTTGGTCCTCACTTTCCGTAGTTATCGAGTTTCAGAATTTGAAAAGTCACAAAAGTTGTTTGTTCGAGTACACAAAATACTATTTTTCTAGAAAATTCAACAAGATGCAGTGATGATGTGTTGTGAATCTTAAAGGCCTCGGAGAGCTGAATAATTTGACACTTTGTTTAAGGAATTTGGTCCTCATTTTCCGTAGTTACCGAGTTTCAGAGTATGAAAAGTCACAAAAGTTGTGTGTTCGAGAAAACAAAGTACTATTTTTCTAGGAAATTCAACAAGATGCAGTGATGATGTGTTGTGAATCTTAAAGGCCTCGTAGAGCTGATTAATTTGACACTTTGTTTAAGGAATTTGGTCCTCATTTTCCGTAGTTATCGAGTTTCAGACTATGAAAAGTCATGAAAGTTGTGTGTTCGAGTACACAAAGTACTATTTTTCTAGGAAATTCAACAAGATGCAGTGATGATGTGTTGTGAATCTTAAAGGCCTCGTAGAGCTGATTAATTTGACACTTTGTTTAAGGAATTTGGTCCTCATTTCCCGTAGTTATCGAGTTTCAGAATTTGAAAAGTCACAAAAGTTATGTGTTCGAGTACACAAAGTACTATTTTTCTAGGAAATTCAACAAGATGCAGTGATGATGTGTTGTGAATCTTAAAGGCCTCGTAGAGCTGATTAATTTGACACTTTGTGTAAGGAATTTGGTCCTCATTTTCCGAAGTTATCGAGTTTCAGAATTTGAAAAGTCACAAAAGTTGTGTGTTCGAGTACACAAAGTACTATTTTTCTAGAAAATTCAACAAGATGCAGTGATGATGTGTTGTGAATCTTAAAGGCCTCGTAGAGCTGATTAATTTGACACTTTGTGTAAGGAATTTGGTCCTCATTTTCCGAAGTTATCGAGTTTCAGAGTATGAAAATTCACAAAATTTGTGTGTTCGAGTACACAAAGTATTATTTTTCTAGGAAATTCAACAAGATGCAGTGATGATGTGTTGGGACATCTTAAAGGCCTCGTAGAGCTGATTAATTTGACACTTTGTTTAAGGAATTTGGTCCTCATTTTCCGTAGTTATCGAGTTTCAGAGTATGAAAAGTCACGAAAGTTGTGTGTTCGAGTACACAAAGTACTATTTTTCTAGGAAATTCAACAAGATGCAGTGATGATGTGTTGTGAATCTTAAAGGCCTCGTAGAGCTGATTAATTTGACACTTTGTTTAAGGAATTTGGTCCTCATTTTCCGTAGTTATCGAGTTTCAGAGTATGAAAAGTCATAAAAGTTGTGTTTTCGAGTACACAGAGTACTATTTTTCTAGGAAATTCAACAAGATGCAGTGATGATGTGTTGGGACATCTTAAAGGCCTCGTAGAGCTGATTAGTTTGACACTTTGTTTAAGGAATTTGGTCCTCATTTTCCGTAGTTACCGAGATTCAGAGTATGAAAAGTCACAAAAGTTGTTTGTTCGAGTACACAAAATACTATTTTTCTAGGAAATTCAACAAGATGCAGTGATGATGTGTTGTGAATCTTAAAGGCCTCGTAGAGCTGATTAATTTGACACTTTGTTTAAGGAATTTGGTCCTCATTTTCCGTAGTTATCGAGTTTCTGAATTTGAAAAGTCACAAAAGTTGTTTGTTCGAGTACACAAAATACTATTTTTCTAGGAAATTCAACAAGATGCAGTGATGATGTGTTGTGAATCTTAAAGGCCTCGTAGAGCTGATTTATTTGACACTTTGTTTAAGGAATTTGGTCCTCATTTTCCGTAGTTATCGAGTTTCTGAATTTGAAAAGTCACAAAAGTTGTTTGTTCGAGTACACAAAATACTATTTTTCTAGGAAATTCAACAAGATGCAGTGATGATGTGTTGTGAATCTTAAAGGCCTCGTAGAGCTGATTTATTTGACACTTTGTTTAAGGAATTTGGTCCTCATTTTCCGAAGTTATCGAGTTTCTGAATTTGAAAAGTCACAAAAGTTGTTTGTTCGAGTACACAAAATACTATTTTTCTAGGAAATTCAACAAGATGCAGTGATGATGTGTTGTGAATCTTAAAGGCCTCGGAGAGCTGAATAATTTGACACTTGTTTAAGGAATTTGGTCCTCATTTTCAGTAGTTATCTAGTTTCTGAATTTGAAAAGTCACAAAAGTTGTTTGTTCGAGTACACAAAATACTATTTTTCTAGGAAATTCAACAAGGTGCAATGAGGATGTGTTGTGACATCTTAAAGGCCTCGTATAGCTGATTAATTTGACACTTTGTTTAAGGAATTTGGTCCTCATTTTCCGTAGTTACCGAGTTTCAGAGTATGAAAAGTCACAAAAGTTGTGTGTTCGAGTACACAAAGTACTATTTTTCTAGGAAATTCAACAAGATGCAGTGATGATGTGTTGTGAATCTTAAAGGCCTCGTAGAGCTGATTAATTTGACACTTTGTTTAAGGAATTTGGTCCTCATTTTCCGTAGTTATCGAGTTTCAGAGTATGAAAAGTCATAAAAGTTGTGTGTTCGAGTACACAAAGTACTATTTTTCTTGGAAATTCAACTAGATGCAATGAGGATGTGTTGTGACATCTTAAAGGCCTCGTAGAGCTGATTAATTTGACACTTTGTTTAAGGAATTTGGTCCTCATTTTCCGTAGTTACCGAGTTTCAGAGTATGAAAAGTCACAAAAGTTGTGTGTTCGAGTACACAAAGTACTATTTTTCTAGGAAATTCAACAAGATGCAGTGATGATGTGTTGTGAATCTTAAAGGCCTCGTAGAGCTGATTAATTTGACACTTTGTTTAAGGAATTTGGTCCTCATTTTCCGTAGTTATCGAGTTTCAGAGTATGAAAAGTCACGAAAGTTGTGTGTTCGAGTACACAAAGTACTATTTTTCTAGGAAATTCAACAAGATGCAGTGATGATGTGTTGTGAATCTTAAAGGCCTCGTAGAGCTGATTAATTTGACACTTTGTTTAAGGAATTTGGTCCTCATTTTCCGTAGTTATCGAGTTTCAGAGTATGAAAAGTCATAAAAGTTGTGTGTTCGAGTACACAGAGTACTATTTTTCTAGGAAATTCAACAAGATGCAGTGATGATGTGTTGGGACATCTTAAAGGCCTCGTAGAGCTGATTAATTTGACACTTTGTTTAAGGAATTTGGTCCTCATTTTCCGTAGTTACCGAGATTCAGAGTATGAAAAGTCACAAAAGTTGTGTGTTCGAGTACACAAAGTACTATTTTTCTAGGAAATTCATCAAGATGCAGTGATGATGTGTTGTGAATCTTAAAATCCTCGTAGAGCTGATTAATTTGACACTTTGTTTAAGGAATTTGGTCCTCATTTTCCGTAGTTACCGAGATTCAGAGTATGAAAAGTCACAAAAGTTGTGTGTTCGAGTACACAAAGTACTATTTTTCTAGGAAATTCATCAAGATGCAGTGATGATGTGTTGTGAATCTTAAAATCCTCGTAGAGCTGATTAATTTGACACTTTGTTTAAGGAATTTGGTCCTCATTTTCCGTAGTTACCGAGTTTCAGAGTATGAAAAGTCACAAAAGTTGTGTGTTCGAGTACACAAAGTACTATTTTCCTCGGAAATTCAACAAGATGCAGTGATGATGTGTTGTGAATCTTAAAGGCCTCGTAGAGCTGATTAATTTGACACTTTGTTTAAGGAATTTGGTCCTCATTTTCCGTAGTTATCGAGTTTCAGAGTATGAAAAGTCACGAAAGTTGTGTGTTCGAGTACACAAAGTACTATTTTTCTAGGAAATTCAACAAGATGCAGTGATGATGTGTTGTGAATCTTAAAGGCCTCGTAGAGCTGATTAATTTGACACTTTGTTTAAGGAATTTGGTCCTCATTTTCCGTAGTTATCGAGTTTCAGAGTATGAAAAGTCATAAAAGTTGTGTGTTCGAGTACACAAAGTACTATTTTTCTTGGAAATTCAACTAGATGCAATGAGGATGTGTTGTGACATTTTAAAGGCCTCGAAGAGCTGATTAATTTGACACTTTGTTTAAGGAATTTGGTCCTCATTTTCCGTAGTTATCGAGTTTCAGAAATTGAAAAGCCCCAAAAGTTGTGTGTTCGAGTACACAAAATACTATTTTTCTAGGAAATTCAACAAGATGCAGTGATGATGTGTTGTGAATCTTAAAGGCCTCGTAGAGCTGATTAATTTAACACTTTATTTAAGGAATTTGGTCCTCATTTTCCGTAGTTATCGAGTTTCTGAATTTGAAAAGTCACAAAAGTTGTTTGTTCGAGTACACAAAATACTATTTTTCTAGAA